>NC_053493.1:323712330-324012330 GCF_905171775.1 Rana temporaria
CCTATGGTTTTATATATATATAGATATATATATCTATAGATATATATCTATATTTACTTTTTTTTTTTGCAGCTGGTACACTTTGTACAAAAAACTCTCCAATGGGTATATTTTATTTTAAATTTACATGGGGTTGATTTACTAAAACTTGAGAGTGCAAAAATGAGTGCCAATCTGAATTGCATTTTTTTTTGTAAAAGCTTAATTGAATAAGCTGAAGGTAAATGCTGATTGGCTACCATGCACCATATTTTGCACTGTCCAGTTTTAGTAAATCAACCCCATTGCCTTTGAGAAGTACCTATGTATACTTAAAGAATGCAGGGAATATATTTCCAGGCTTCAGGCTTCAGGGGTTCCTTTAGAAACACCTGACATTCATCAGGGTTACTTGGCAAACATCTACTGTAGTAGAAGTCTAGACCAGTCCTCAAGGCGCCCCAGCAGGTCATGTTTTCAGGCTTTCCATTATTTTGCACGGGTGATTTGATCAGTTTCACTTCCTTGTAATTACCACAGCTGTTTCATCGGAGGGAAATCCTGAAAACATGACCTGTTGGGGCGCCTTGAGGACTGGAGTTGAGAAAGACTGGTCTAGACAACACAGATTTTTCACTCTCTTGTTTAAGCAAATCAACTCCATGGTCTTTTATAAGTACCTATGCATACTTAAAGAATGCAGGGAATATATTTCCAGACTTCAGTTGTCACTTCTGGGGTACTTGGCAAACATTTAGTAAAAGAAGGCTACACAACACAGCAGAGTTACTAGACACTGCTTGAGAATTACAATGTAGCGATTGCACGCTGTCCAAGGTGCTGAACTGCTGCCTGCCGCAAATTGGGCACATCAAAGTATTTCTAAAGAACCTTCAACTTCCTAAGCTCCACAAATCACAGAACATGCTACTTTTAACTCACCAAAGCGTTGATTTCAGTTGCTTGTCCCAAATGGTAAGTACAGGAAGCGCAATCTTTGCTGCAATCTGCTTGGATTGTCACATACAGGTAGGTGGTGATGGCAAGGACTAAACAGCAGTGTCTGCTAACCAGCGTGATTGACTGAAAAAGAACACAGAAAGAAAAATATATATAACACATTATATGGCTTGCATATACAGTAAAACCTTGGTTTGAGACAAGCAAAATGTTTTAACAAATTCTGCCTTGATATACAAGCGATGTCTTAATATAAGAGTGGCGTCATGTCACAACTAAGAAGAGAGGAGCCTCTAAGTGTAGCAATATGGTTACATTTAATGAAGGTACAACATTTGGAAACGTATTGCTACACTTAGAGGTGCTTCTCTTCTCTTTTATACTCTGTAAAACAAAATGCTTTGATATACAAGTACTTTGGATTACAAGCATGTTTCTGGAACAAATTATGCTCGCAATCCAAGGTTTAACTGTACCGTCATGTCACATATATAACTGTTAGAAGTTAAGGGTTAAATTTACAGGTGATGAATGTGCATCCTATGTACAGGTGATGAGTGTGCACCCTTTGTACAGGTAATGAGTGTCCACCCTTTGTACAGGTGATGAGTGTGCATCCTATGTACAGGTGATGATGAGTGTGCATCCTATGTACAGGTGATGATGAGTGTGCATCCTATGTACAGGTGATAAGTGTGCATCCTATGTACAGGTGATAAGTGTGCATCCTATGTACAGGTGATAAGTGTGCATCCTATGTACAGGTGATGAGTGTGCATCCTATGTACAGGTGATGAGTGTGCATTCTATGTACAGGTGATGAGTGTGCATCCTATGTACAGGTGATGAGTGTGCATCATATGTACATGTGATAAGTGTGCATCCTATGTACAGGTGATGAGTGTGCATCCTATGTTCAGGTGATAAGTGTGCATCCTATGTAAAGGTGATGAGTGTGCACCCTTTGTACAGGTAATGAGTGTGGATCCTATGTTCAGGTGATAAGTGTGCATCCTATGTACAGGTGATGAGTGTGCACCCTTTGTACAGGTAATGAGTGTGCATCCTATGTTCAGGTGATAAGTGTGCATCCTATGTAAAGGTGATGAGTGTGCACCCTTTGTACAGGTAATGAGTGTGCATCCTATGTTCAGGTGATAAGTGTGCATCCTATGTTCAGGTGATGAGTGTGCATCCTATGTACAGGTGATGAGTGTGCATCCTATGTAAAGGTGATAAGTGTGCATCCTATGTACAGGTGATGAGTGTGCACCCTTTGTACAGGTAATGAGTGTGCATCCTATGTTCAGGTGATAAGTGTGCATCCTATGTAAAGGTGATGAGTGTGCACCCTTTGTACAGGTAATGAGTGTGCATCCTATGTTCAGGTGATAAGTGTGCATCCTATGTAAAGGTGATAAGTGTGCATCCTATGTACAGGTGATAAGTGTGCATCCTATGTACAGGTGATAAGTGTGCATCCCATGTACAGGTGATAACTGTGCATCCCATGTACAGGTGATGATGAGTGTGCATCCTATGTACAGGTGATAAGTGTGCATCCCATGTACAGGTGATAAGTGTGCATCCCATGTACAGGTGATGATGAGTGTGCATCCTATGTAAAGGTGATGATGAGTGTGCATCCCATGTACAGGTGATGATGAGTGTGCATCCTATGTACAGGTGATAAGTGTGCATCCCATGTACAGGTGATAAGTGTGCATCCCATGTACAGGTGATGATGAGTGTGCATCCTATGTAAAGGTGATGATGAGTGTGCATCCCATGTACAGGTGATGATGAGTGTGCATCCTATGTACAGGTGATAAGTGTGCATCCTATGTACAGGTGATAAGTGTGCATCCCATGTACAGGTGATAAGTGTGCATCCCATGTACAGGTGATGATGAGTGTGCATCCCATGTACAGGTGATAAGTGTGCATCCTATGAACAGATGATGATGAGTGTGCATCCCATGTACAGGTGATGATGAGTGTGCATCCCATGTACAGGTGATAAGTGTGCATCCTATGAACAGATGATGATGAGTGTGCATCCCATGTACAGGTGATGATGAGTGTGCATCCCATGTACAGGTGATGAGTGTGCATCCCATGTACAGGTGATGATGATTGTGCATCCCATGTACAGGTGATGAGTGTGCATCCCATGTACAGGTGATGATGATTGTGCATCCCATGTACAGGTGATAAGTGTGCACCCCATGTACAGGTGATAAGTGTGCATCCCATGTACAGGTGATGAGTGTGCATCCCATGTACAGGTGATAAGTGTGCATCCCATGTACAGGTGATGATGAGTGTGCATCCCATGTACAGGTGATGAGTGTGCATCCTATGTACAGGTGATGAGTGTGCATCCCATGTACAGGTGATGAGCGTGTATCCCATGTACAGGTGATAAGTGTGCATCCCATGTACAGGTGATGAGTGTGCATCCTATGTACAGGTGATGATGAGTGTGCATCCCATGTACAGGTGATAAGTGTGCATCCCATGTACAGGTGATGAGTGTGCATCCCATGTACAGGTGATGATGAGTGTGCATCCCATGTACAGGTGATAAGTGTGCACCCCATGTACAGGTGATAAGTGTGCATCCCATGTACAGGTGATGAGTGTGCATCCCATGTACAGGTGATAAGTGTGCATCCCATGTACAGGTGATGAGTGTGCATCCCATGTACAGGTGATAAGTGTGCATCCCATGTACAGGTGATGATGAGTGTGCATCCTATGTACAGGTGATGAGTGTGCATCCTATGTACAGGTGGTGATGAGTGTGCATCCTATGTACAGATGATGAGTGTGCATCCCATGTACAGGTGATAAGTGTGCATCCCATGTACAGGTGATGAGTGTGCATCCTGTACACAAGACATAGACACGATGAAGTCCTCACAGGTAGGTGAATGTATGGTGGTAATACTCACTTGCATGGCTCCGTGTTAGCGCTGTAGTAGATGGACCACTACAGCCGGCTGAGTACTGCTGCGATGCTGGATGGGACTGATCAGCGAAGTATTTATAGAGGAGCAAAGTACTGAAGATCTCTAGAGAAAAGTGTGAAGACAAGGAGCAGCAGCCCGCTGGTGTTGCTGATCAGAAGAAACCTGTGCAAGTCTTGTAAGTGATCTCCCCTCCTCTACTTTTCTATGAGAGAGAGCGAGACAGAGAGAGACAGAGAGAGACAGAGAGAGAGAGAGAGCGAGCTAGGGAGAGGAAGAGAGAGAGCTAGGGAGAGAGCTCGGAAGAGAGCGGCAGCAGTGACACCATCTACGAGCCTCTTTCCATAAATGGACGGGTGTGTTGCTTGGAGGCTCGTTAGAGGAATCACAGAGCTGGGATCCTTTATAATTAGTTAAAGAAGAGAGCAGCCCGCTTCCCCCAATAGCCTGTAGGCTCCAGCTGACGCATCTCCTACGAAATCTCTTGATGGATTTCGCAGTCATTGCCCCATAAGTTCTTGTAATTAAGCAGAGTCATGATCGCTATCACAATTGCGGGGGGAGAGGCTCATATGTGGGACTCAGAAACGTGACAGATGAATATTGGTTCATGTTCAATAGCTATTGAGAGTATAATTACAAGTGTCAGGAAGCACACAAAAGCTGCTGTGTTTAGCATGAGCTATACTGCTTTCCTGGTGTTGTAGGTGGATTATTGGATTTAAATGAAGTTCCTGTGCACGATGCTGTGCTTTAGATACAGTCCAGGCATATTTATTTTTACATGATCTCCCAGTGGGAAAGGAGCACTCTACAAAGTAATGGGTGACAGTTCTGAGCAGGAGTTTCTAGCAGCAGTTAGCATATTTGGCCTGTAGAGGGCGCTCGCTTCCTACTTCACGCTGCATAAAAACTTGCGAAGAAAATAAGAAAGCGCTGCACTATAAAGCAATGGAAAGGAAGAAGGAATTAAAACCAATCAAATGTTGTAAAGGTGTATATTATATACATTTTCATTATATAAGCTCATATTATATAAAGCTTTGAAGATTCAGATTAGCAAATTATTATTTCAATGATTTCATTATTTACAGAAAATTATTATTTAACCCCTTGAGCTCCATAAGATTTACCCCACTTCATGACCAGGTCACTTTTTGAGATACAAGGAAAAGCGAGGAGTCCCCCGATGTGGGGCTTTAAAGGCAACAGTGATTAAAGAAAAAATAATATATGCATTTTGCATATATTATTTTTACTTTAATCACTGTTGCCTTTAAAGCCCCACACCGGGGGACTCCTCGCTTTTCCTTGTTCATCAGGGGTGTTGGCAACAAAAAAAGATCATATATCTAAGATTTTCAATTTATATTTTTGAGATACAGCACTGTTGTAAAGGTGTATGTTATATAAAATGTTCATCATATAAGCTCATATTATATAAAGTATTCATCATATAAGCTCATATTATATAAAGTATTCCTCATATAAGCTCATATTATATAAAGTATTCATCATATAAGCTCATATTATATAAAGCTTCAGCCCTGGTAGATTTAGCCCACTTCATGACCAGGCCACTTTTTGAGATACAGCACTGTTGTAAAGGTGTATTCATCATATACGCTCATATTATATAAAGTATTCATCACATAAGCTCATATTATATAAAGCTTTGAGGATTCAGATTAGCAAATTGTGCAAATTTTGGAGTATGGCTTTAGTTAAAAGACATAATAAAGAATAGGAACGTACCATTATCCAAATATTCAAGCAAGACGGGAGAAGTGGGGACAAGGGAATAGTGGCTGAGGCTAACCCTATGGCGTCTCCACTCAGGAGGTTTTTCCTGGACTATCTCAGTACTGATAATAACAGAATACAACATAATAAAAAATAAATTGTTTTATTATAAAACCAGATATACAATAACATTCTAAAAAATAAACAAAAAACTGTTGCACAGGGGTCACCCAAGAGACAGACATCTGTAGTTGTCAATTGATAGATTGGTCAGAGTCTCGACCGGTTTCGCGGTAACCCGCTTCCTCAGGAGAGCCAATCTATAAAGCAGATAATACAATAAGAACATATACAGGCAAAAATTCATCAGGGTTACAGCATATTAATACATAAATAAGATAGGTAGCTTACCCAATATATGTTCTTATTGTATTATCTGCTTTATAGATTGGCTCTCCTGAGGAAGCGGGTTACCGCGAAACTAGTCGAGACTCTGACCAATCTATCAATTGACAACTACAGATGTCTCTTGGGTGACCCCTGAGCGTCTGTTTTTTGTTTATTTTTTAGAATGTTATTGTATATCTGGTTTTATAATAAAACAATTTATTTTTTATTATGTTGTATTCTGTTATTATCAGTACCGAGATAGTCCAGGAAAAACCTCCTGAGTGGAGACGCCATAGGGTTAGCCTCAGCCACTATTCCCTTGTCCCCACTTCTCCCGTCTTGCTTGAATATTTGGATAATGGTACGTTCCTATTCTTTATTATGTCTTTTAACTAAAGCCATACTCCAAAATTTGCACAATTTGCTAATCTGAATCCTCAAAGCTTTATATAATATGAGCTTATGTGATGAATACTTTATATAATATGAGCGTATATGATGAATACACCTTTACAAGGAAAAACCTCCTGAGTGGAGACGCCATAGGGTTAGCCTCAGCCACTATTCCCTTGTCCCCACTTCTCCCCGTCTTGCCAGATTAGCAAATTATTATTTCAATGATTTATTTACAGAAAATTATTATTTAACCATTTGACCTCCAGAAGATTTACCCCCCCCCCCTTCATGACCAGGCCACACTTTGTGATACAGCACTGTTGTAAAGGTGTATATTATATAAAGTATTCATCATATGAGCTCATATTATATAAAGCTTTGAAGATTCAGATTAGCAAAGAATTATTTCAATGATTTAATTATTTACAGAAAATTATTATTTGACCACTTGACCTCTGGAAGAGTTACCCCCCTTAATGACCAGGCCACTATTTGTGATACAGCACTGTTGTAAAGGTGTATATTATATAAAGTATTCATCATATAAACTTATTATATATAACACTTGTAAAGATTCAGATTAACACATGATTATTACAATGATTTCAGTTAATTATTTACAGAAAATTGTTATTTAACCGCTTGACCTCCAGAAGATTTGCCCCACTTCATGACAAGGCCACTATTTGTGATACAGCACACTGTTGTAAAGGTGTATATTATATAAAATGTTCATTATATAAACTCATATTATATAGAACTTCAGCCCCGGAAGGTTTTACCCTCTTTCTGACCAGGTCATTTTTTGCGATACGCTACTGTATTGCTGTAACTGACAATTGCGCAGTCGTGCAACACCATACCTCCAAACGTTCTGAGATGGGAATGAGGGACGCCTGTTCGCAAAAGTATGTAAGCATAGGACACACACCCTGTCACGTCCCCTAAAGAAGAATTATGTTAAAAACAATGATTAGATAAACCCACAAGTGCTTTTTTACCACTACTATTCCTTTATATTGGCTTATGAAATTGACAAATGCAGCAATTTAGAAATTGGATGAAAGGTTTATCACTTTAAAACACTTTTTGGTAGATAAATAGTGCTTTTTATATACACACTATATAGATCAGACCAAAATGAGGGACAAATGAGGAGGAAAGAGGGACAGAGGGACATTGTTCCAAATCAGGGACAGTTGGGAGCTACAGTGTACCCAGATAAAATTGATGTCCTTTTTTCCTACAAATAGAGCTTTCGTTTGGTGGCATTTGATCACTGCAAAAAACAAAAACACAAAAAGAAACACCCAGGGGCTACTTCCTCATGGTTTATTGTAAAGATAAAAGAGCATCAAAATAGGCAGGAATCTACATGACTCTCAGTCCTTCCCTCTTAAAGTGATATCACCACCACCCCCCCAATACCTATACTCTCCCAACCAGGGCTGTCTTAATGAGAGGGCACACCCAGGCACTGCCCAGGGGCCCCATCTTCATGGGGCCCCTGCACTTTCCCCAAAGCAGCTGGTCCTTGAGCCCATGCTGCCCCTGAAATTGGGGGCCCCATGATGGTACTGAGAGTGATGGATACACAGGGGAGGCAGGCTGGCAGCGGTGCACCGTGCAGTGCAGAATGATACCTATTTCACAGCCAGCAGGGAGGGGCTGGGTCAGAGCACCAGTGATGCTCTGATGCCGCCCCATGCAGCTTGAATGCTTGAGACTCCATGGAAGGGATGTAGAGAGGCCACAATGTAGGGGGTATCAGGGATGTAGTGGGGTCACAATTCAAGGGGTATCTTATGGTATATGGTTACAGTGCTGGGGGAACATCTGGGGTGTAGAGGGGTCAGAGTACTGGGGGGATATCTGGGATGTAGAGAGATCAGTGCTGTGGGCATATCTGGGGTGTAGACGGGTCAAAGTGTTGGGGGGATATCTGGGGTGTAGAGGGGTCAGAGTGTTGGGGGGGATATCTGGGGTGTAGAGGGGTTTACCTGCACTGTCTCCATTGTAGGGGCACCAGAGCATTACTTTGCCCAGGGGCCAATGATGCTATTAAGACTGCCCTGCTCCCAACCCAACACTCAATAACCTCCTCCCAATACTATAAAACTATCGCCCTCCCACTGGAAGCTGGGACCGAGGTGACTGCATAAGCTGAACCCCCCTAAACTGATGGAATCTCTGATTAATGTGCACCTGAAGTCTAAAAAAAAACGATATTCCATGTAGATCATGGGTACCAAAGTAAACCAAAAAACCTGTATGTGGTAGCACTGCACCTTATGGCCACAATGGGCGAATGCAGTGCATAACCAAGATACAGATAGTCCTATGGAGAGCACCGCAGCTAGATGGTATGTAACATCTCTGGCATGAGAGTAAGGACGATCCATCCAAGATCATCAGAAATAAATGATGTCCTGATAGGGAAAAAACAAGAGTATACATTGCCGTTGACTACTCCAGTCTATAGCAGTGGTGGTGCATCCATTAAGGGCGCAGGATCGCCACACCCTCTCTCCTGCACCGTTCTAATCACCATAGATAGATTCATGGTCGCTGCTGACATCCCCTATTCAGGTGTCCTGCCCCTTTTTGGGCACTGGGCACCTGAAGTACAGCGGCGGGGGTGTTTCTTGGAAGCGTTTTTTTTTTCAGTATGTTTGCGGCCCCCAAAAAATGTTGAGCACCAGCCGCCACTGGTCTATAGATACAGTATTGAACTGAGCCGCTCCAGGGATTGCATAGTTTTCCACCAACAACAGTAATACACAGTGTACTGGAGACGATATAGTTGAACCAGACCAGTGGAACACAAGTGAATGCACTTTGTGCAAAAATCAGATCGTTGTGACTCCCATATGCTGTAGCCGGTTCAGCCAGTGCTATCCTTGGGTCCCAATTGCTATGGGTACCATGCTGCATTGCGGATAGGACCAGTCTACCTGTGCTAGGGGTCAGAGTTACTCAAATTCCCTCTGTAGCTGTCTCACAGTTCTAGTGTAGATGATAATAACTGAGCATCTAAGCTCTAAGTACACTGACAGATGATATGGTGGTGATGGTGGTAGACAACAAATAGTCTGCAGGTAAACGCAGTAGTCCCATAGATGAGCAGAATATAGTATACTGATGGCGGCTGATATCTTGTAGATGGACAGTAGTTCTGTCAGTTCTCAGTACCTTCAAGGGATTCTGGTGTAGGATCCAAGGAATAGCATGTGGTGCATCAGGAGGGTGTGTGGGGAGGCCCATCCTCAGGTTGTGTCTACTTGTTTCGTTCCTCCCCTGGAACTTTGTCAGGACGTATAGCCCCTGGGTGTTCAATTGTGTTTCTTTTTTTGCGGTATTCTATATAGGGAGGCACCCTCCCCTTATTTGTGGGTGGAATCCCTCTCCTTGATTAGGCTCCCAGGCCCATACACTGTTTGTCTAGTATTTGATCACCTCTGCGGTTTTTATTTTTTGAGCTATAAACAACAAAAGAGCGACAATTTAGAAAAAAACAAACAAACAATATTTTTCACTTTTTGTTATAAAACATATGCAATAAACAAGTGTAAAAAAAAATCGAATTTCTTCATGAATTTAGGCTAATATGTATTCTGCTACATGTTTTTGGTAAAACATCCCAATAAGCGTATATTGATTGGTTTGCACAAAAGTTATTGGCCCGGATTCAGATACGAGTTACGACGGCGTATCTCCGGATACGCGAGGAATATGTAATTTAGGTAGATATGCCGATTCAGAAACGTACGTCCACCCGGCGCATTTTTTTACATTGTTTACGTAAGGCTTTTTCCGGCGTAAAGTTACCCCTCATAAAGCAGGGGTAAGTCATGTTAGGTATGGACGTCGGAAACGTACGAACAGCGTCGTATTTTACGTCGTTTGCATAAGTCGTTCGCGAATAGGGCTGTACGTAAGTTACGTTCACGTTGAAAGCATTGACAGTTTGCGGCGTAATTTGGAGCATGCGCACTTGGAAACGTTCACGGACAGCGCATGCGCCGTTCGTAAGAAACGTCAATTCCGTGGGGTCACAAGTAATTTAAATAAAACACGCCCACATCATCCACATTTGAATTAGGCGGGCTTACGCCGACACATTTACACTACGCCGCCGTAACTTAGGGCGCAAGTTCTTTCTGAATACGGAACTTGCGCCCTAAGTTACGGCGGCGTAGTGTATCTGAGATACGCTACGCCCGCCGATAGATACGATAATGTATCTGAATCCGGGCCATTGTGTCTACAAACTATGGGATAGATTTATATACTGTATATAAAAACAAAATATATATATATTTTACTAGTAATGGCAGCAATCAGCAATGTTTAGCGACATATGTCACTATATTAATAACACTGGCAAGAAAAAGGTGTTAACATCGGGGCAATCAAAGTGTTAAATGTGTTCCCCAGGAGTGCTTGCTAACTGTGTGGAGGTTGCTCTGACTGGGGGAAGACAGAGATCCGTGTTCCTGCTTAGCAGAAATACAAGATCTCCATCTTCTCCCCTGTCAGAACGGCAATCTGGCCTGTTTACAGTTCTGCCTCTCTCAGGAATCTTTTGGTCACAATGTTTTCTCATATACCAAATGTGCCTTAGCCTTCTTCATGAGCTAACATTTTGATGGAAGGTCATTACACATAGGGCCAGATTCTCGTAGAATGGTGTATCTATGCGGCGGCGTAACATATCCGATTTACGTTACGCCGCCGCAAGTTTTTCAGGCAAGTGCTTTATTCACAAAGCACTTGCCTGTAAAGTTGCGGCGGTGTAGCGTAAATCACGCGGCGGAATTCAAATTCGGCGGGTAGGGGGCGTGTATCATTTAAATGAAGCGCGTCCCCGCGCCGAACGAACTGCGCATGCGCCGTCCCTAAAATATCCCAGTGTGCATTGCTCCAAATGACGTCGCAAGGACGTCATTGGTTTCGACGTCAACGTAAATGATGTGCAGCCCCATTCGACTTACGCAAACGTAACTTTTTAAAATATAGACCCGGGAATGACGGCCATACTTAACATTGTTGCGCCTCACTTAGGCCACCATATAGCAGGGGCAACATTACGCCGGGAAAAGCCTAACGTAAACGTCATAACTTTACTGCGTCGGCCGCGCGTACGTTTGGGAATTCGCGTATCTAGCTAATTTGCATACTCAACGCGGAAATCGACGGAAGCGCCACCTAGCGGGCAAAAAAAAAATTGCAGTTACGATCCGATGGCGTAAGAGACTTACGCCTGTCGGATCTAATGGATATCTATGCGTAACTGATTCTAAGAATCAGTCGCATAGATACGACGGGCCAGATTAGGACTTACGACGGCGTACATGGCGCTGCGCCGTCGTAAGCCCTTTGAGAATCTGGGCCACAGTTCTCTTTGATTTGTGGTAAATTGTTATACCCAGCATGCAGTATTGTATACTTTGTTGTATATATTCAATAAATGTTTTTCTGTTCCAAAAAATAAATCACTGCCATTTCAGACAGTAACCAATGATTGGTTTCTAGGTCACTGGTCATTATTAATGGCTTATTTGTTGGTTATGGTTACATGGATACAAGTCAGTCTGAGCTATAATTTCCCCCAAAAATCTATTTGTTGTTCACAGCCAATCAGGCAAGTTGAAGGACTGTTATACTTTTCAGGCAAATCATAATTCTTCAGTTCTTTAGAATATGTCCAAGCCAAGTGATCCACAAAAGTTTAGAAACCCTGGTTGTTATTTAAAATTTGGGTGGACAAGCACCAGAGATAAGCCAATCAATAACAATTCACCCCATTGGTGATTTGCTGGATTCCCCAAAGTCGTCTACTTTCAGGGTTAGGATTTACAAATACTCTGTTTTGTTTCTACTATCCCTTCCTTTTCTTTGTTTCTTAAAAATGTATGTTAAAGGAGTATTTTAATCATACTGTATATACAATGCTGTACATCATGGTGTCTGAAGAATTTTATTTAGAAATTTCTAAAAGGCCATGTGGCATAGTAATCAAAGTAGAAATGGGAGGCTGGAGAGTAAAGGAAGACAGGGGATTAGGAGAATATAGATTGTTAGGGTTAGTTTGTTAATGTGCATGTACTAATATACACAATCAATGAGTTTTACATTAGAAATTAAAAAGCACATGCTGATTAACACATTTAACCTCCCTGGCGGTATGATTCTTTCAGAAAAAACATGCTGAAAGCGGTACAATTATTTGCAAGGAAATTTGGTGATTTGTACTGTAGGCCTGTAATTTTTAGGAATAACTCACTTAAATCTGACCAAACAAGAGTCTAGTAGGCATCCCAGGTATGACATTTTTTTAAAAACAAAATTATAATATAATAAATAATTATAAATAATTTTAACAAATAATAATATAATTCTAATAAAAAATATTCAATAATGTAATCAACTCAAAATCACTGAAATTTGCTCAGTTGCAGAATTGTCGCTGTCATTTTTTTTTTTTTACGAATTTCCCCACAAATCGCTATCGCACAATTCTGCAAGTGATTATAATTTATTATCGCTGTTTTCTAGCTGATCTAAAACCATTTTTGACATAAAGGGACACTTTTGGTTGCTATGGACAATATACAGTTTTCAGGCAGAAAGAAAGGTTTTTATTATATAAAAGAACATGCATGACACAGGACAGACCACTAGGTACAAAGGGGGTGTGTTTTTTTTACATACAGTACTGTAATCTATAAGATTACAGTATACTGTATGTATAGTGTTTGCTTACGTTTTTGAATTTGGCGCCGATCTCCACTCCCGTGCGTCGTAACGTCGCAGGGAACGGAGATCGACGGCACAGGAGGACACTGTGTGAATCGAGCGAGGTCCCGCTCGCTCACACAGCACGGTGACATCGCTGGATCCAGGAGAAGGTAAGCCAGCGCGCGCTGCAGGCTCTGCACAGCTACCCCGAGCGTGACTCGGGGTTACCGATCTCAGCCTAAAAAATCAACCCCGAGTCACGCTCGGGGATACCGCCAGGAGGGTTAATGTAAAAAGTAAGCCAGGAGTCCCACCGTCATCTAGAGTAGCAGTATTATATAGCATAGCCTGCTACAAGAGTATGGCCTCATACACACGACCGAGAAACTCGTCGTAAAAGAAGCATAATTTTCCTCGACGAGTTCCTTGTCAGGCTTGTCGAGAATCTTGTCAAGCTTTCTTTGCGTACACACTGTCAAGACAAAATCTCGTCGTTCTCAAACACGGTGACATACAACATGTACGACGGCACTATAAAGGGGAAGTTTGATTCCACTAGCGCCACCCTTGGGGCTGCTTTTACTAATCTCATGTTACTGCGTGTTAAGTAAAAGTTTGGTGAGAGACGATTCGCGCTTTTCAGTCTGGTATAGCGTGACGAATGTGCTATCTCCATTACGAACGCTACTTTTACCGAAGGTGCGCTCCCGTCTCATACTTTATTCTGAGCATGCACAGGTTTCTAAGCATACACACGAAGGTGTTTCTCATCGTAAACCAGCCCGACGAGGAACATGACGAGGAAATTGAGACTCCCGACGAGAAAAAAGAGAACTTGTTCTCTTTTTTTCTCGTCGAGATCCACAACAGTTTTCTCAACGAAAAACATACACACGATCATTTTCCTTGGCAAAAAAGCTCTTCCACCAAGTTTCTTGATGGATTTTGTCGAGGAAAACGGTCGTGTGTATGAGGCCTATCACTCATTGTCAAAAACTGACTCTTTACAGAGTGTGTAAAATTCCTAGGGGCACATTATATCCTCATGTTTTAACTCTTGATCTGTATACGATGAATGACCAGCAACATTGGACATGATGCCCCTTGAGTTATTTCCTATCCTTTCATTCCCATTATCTAAGGAATTGGCAGATCTTGGTTAGCCCAATTCAATTTACTCACCTTTAATTACAAGTAGAGTTAAATAAACGGTTTAGGCCGAGCAAACGTTTTGCCCGAACATCACCTGTTCGGCAAAAACCGAAATGTTCAGTGCAATGCACTGCGCGCTGCAAAGTTTTTCCCAATCACGGCACAGTGAATAGCTAGTTGTTAACCACCTCCGGACCACCCACCGCACATATACTGCGGCAGGGCAGCACCCTGCACGAAACGACATACCTGTATGTTGTTTTGTGCATGAGATGCTGTGGATGCGCGTGCACCCGCTGAACGCCGGGGGAGCGTACACGCAGGGGACAACGAACTCGATATCCACCAGCAACCCTAGATCACTCCACAGAGAGGCAGAACAGGGACCTGCCTATGTAAACAAGGAAAAAACCCATTCTGACAGGGGGCAACATGGAGATCTGCTGTTACAAGTAATCAGGAACAGTGATCTCTGTGTTGTCCCAGTGAGCCCATCTCCCACACAGTTAGAACACACTTAGGCAGAGCCGGACTTACCATTGGGTTTGACTGGGCTCAAGCCCCGGAAGGAGGAAGCAGGAAGAGCCATGCCGCGGATGATGAAGAGGTAAGAAGTCCCCTTCACCCCCCCGCTCAACAACTACGATCGACGCCCCCCCTCAACAATTTCGATCAGATTCGATCTCGGCGGCAACCCCCCCCCCTGTTCAACAACTTTGATCAGCTTCGATCTCAGCGGCACCCCCCCGCTCAACAACTTCGACACCCCCCCACTTCTTGGCTCCAGGGGGGCCCTCAATCAACACTCAAGCCCAGGGGCCCCCACCACCCTAAGTCCTGCCCTGCACCTAGGGAACACAGTTAACCCCTTTTATTACCCCCCTGTGTTGACCTCTTCCCAGCCAGTGTCACTTATGGTCAGATTTGTCCGCCGCAATGTTGTTGTCCCATTAAAAATCGCAGATCACTGCCATTACCAATAAAATCAATAAAAAATATTTAAAGTCCCTAAATCTATGCCCTATTTTGTAGATGCTATAACTTTTGAGCAAACCAATCAATATACACTAATTGATTGACCCTTCTTTTGGTGGTATTTTATCACCACTGGATTTTTACATTTTTGCTAAACAAACAAAAAAAAAGTTGAAAAAACTAAATAAACGTTTTTCATATTAAGTTATAAAATTTTGCAAACAGGTAATTTTTCTGCTTCACTGATGGACACTGAGAAGGTGGCACTGATGGGCACTGATAGGCTGCACTGATGAGGCAGAACCAATGGGCACTGATAAGTGACACTGATGGGCACTGATAAATGGCACTGATGAGCACTGATGAGGTGGCACTGCTGGGCACTGATGAGGTGGCACCAATGGGCACTGACAGGTGGCACTGATCGGCAGGACAGAGAGGTGGCACTGATAGGCACTGATAGGCAGCACTGGTAGGTGACACTGATGAGGCAGTGATGGGCACTGATTGGCAGCACTGATGGGCACTGATAGGTGGCACTGGTGGGCACTGCTTAGCAGTACTGATGGTCAAGTGTTTAACCTCCCTGGCGGCATGATTCTTTCAGAAAAAATATGCTGAAAGCGGTACCATTATTTGCAAGGAAATTTGGCGTTTTATACTGTAGGCCTGTAATTCTTAGGAATAACTCACTTAAATCTGACCAAACAAGAGACTAGTAGGCATCCCGGGTATGACATTTTTTTAAAAACAAAATTATAAATTATAATATAATAAATAATTATAAATAATTATAACAAGTAATAATATAATTATAATAAAAAAATATTTTATGACGAATTTCCCCACAAATCGCAATCGCACAATTCTGCAAGTGATTATAATTTATTATCGCTGTTTTCTAGCTGCTCTAAAACCATTTTTGACATAAAGGGACACTTTTGGTTGCTATGGACAATCTACAGTTTGCAGGCAGAAAGAACCGTTTTTATTATATAAAAGTACATGTAGGACACTGGGCAGACCACTAGGGACAAGGGGGGTGTGTATTTTTTACATACAGTACTGTAATCTATAAGATTACAGTATACTGTATGTAATGTGTTTGTTTACGTTTTTGAATTTGGCGCCGTTCTCCACTTCCCGTGCGTCGTAACGACGCAGGGAACGGAGATCGGCGGCACAGGAGGACACTGTGTGAATCGAGCGAGGTCCTGCTCGCTCACACAGCGCGGTGGCATCGCTGGATCCAGGGACAAGGTAAGTAACTTTGTCTGCTGCTGCAGCGAGGCGAGCCCGAGTCTGACTCGCTTTTGGTATGAAAATCTCACCCCGAGTCAGACTCAGGAATACCGCCAGGGGGGTTAAGGATAAGTAATGTGACTAAAGCTGCTGAGATTTTTTAACTAAAGTTGAGATTTAATAAATACTCTTACTCTTGTGTACCTTAGGAAAATTGGTGTGGCACTTCCATTGCTTTTCTAAAGCTTTGGGGACATCCTAGGGTGCTCCTCAAAGCCCCTGGTTTACACAAGCTGCCAAACCAGAGCATTGTGTTCCATGAATCAATTCTTCTACTATAGTAATGAACTATAATACACCAAAATACAGTGCCTCAAATCCATATCTGTTGAAAACAAGAAGTCAAGGGCTGACTCACCAGGCTCCATCCATAAATAAAGTATCCACTATTGTGAGATCAGGTTGATGGGTTGATATAATTCCGTACTTTACAAATAATTGTTTCTCTTAGCACCTACTTATTGGATAAGTACAGTGATGTTCTTAGTATGCAGTCTCCATTGTGTGATGGGTGAGAAGGCTCCACCGTTCATATCAGTGCAACAGTAGACTGATGCTTTTCATTCCATTACTTTCTAATGAGTAGAAAGGATGATAAATAGTACAATACGGCAGGTGAAGAGAAAGCGTGTTTGGTTTCTCTGGAGGCAGAAAAGGCTTACGGTAATACGTCTCTCGGAGGAGTAATTATGTTTATGTTTACCAAGGAAAACAAGACGCCTTCAAGACTGAACTGAGTACTTTTTTGAGAACTTCAATAAAGTATTTATTAAAAGAATTCAGTAATCTACATTTAATCAAATGAACAGTTTAATGAGCTGTTTGAATGTTAATACACTGAAAAATCTCCTCAGGACTTTCACTTAAACAGCAAATTGCCTTTGTGATCTCCTCAATCCATTTGTTTCCCCTCTTTCCCAATTCTGCACTTTCACAAAACCCTGTTTTAAATTCAATTCATAAGCCTGGTGTGTCATAAACATCTCTTGTGTTATTAGGAGGTCAATTTAATATGCTGATTGCTTAGAAAAAGAATAAATGTTTGCAGTGGCGAGGAAAGGTCTTATTTTGCAAATGTTAAACAAGAGTATAGTATTGAATGCTGAAAATAAAATTGTTCTTAAGTTCAAAACCAATTTTTCCAAACTTACAGTATAAGGCCAATATGATAAAAAAAGGATCTGCCTGTAAAAAATGTAATCTAACCACTTCATGATGAAGGTAAAACAAATTCTAACACCTGAACACAATTTTGCAACTTTGACGTGTTAGTAAAACTGTACATATCATTACAACAACTTAAGCTGGCCATACATGGGTCAAATTCAGAAACAAATTTTCTTTGAAAAGCGTACCGTATTTGCCGGCGTATAAGACGACTCGGCATATAAGACGACCCCCTAATATACTGCTGAAAACTGTGGTTTTGTGGTCTACTCACCGTATTAGACGACCCCCTTCTGCAGTAGTAATGCCTTTTAAAACGAAGATTAGGAGGCCGCCGCCGGGTGCTTTGTAAAGCTGTAATGCCTTTTAAAAATGAAAATGCGCCGCCGCGGGGGGGTTTGCAAGGCTGTATGTAGTCTGTATATGCGCCGCTCAGCCAATCCTGATGCACTGTGTCGATGACAGAGCATGCTAAACCTGCTCAGATTGGCAGAGGTTATTACTCCAATCCGAGCAGGCTTAGCATGCTCTGTCATTAACAGAGTGCATCGGGATTGACTGAGCAGCGCAGAATACAGACCACATACAGCGTTACAGAGCGCCCGGCGGGCTGATACAGAGCGAGCAGCTGCTTAACCCGGCTTATAAGACGACCCCCGGTTTTTGGCTGTGTAATTCAGGTGTAAAATGTCGTCTTATACACTGGAAAATACGGTAACAAAGAATTTTTGTTAGAATTATTAGTGGGCCACAGCAATAGGCGATTTTCATGTGGCCATCAAATTTAAGTGATTGGGCATGTTGAAAATGTTTCGAAAAATGAATGAATTTCTAATCAATGATGGGAGAATCATGCGAGAAATATAATCGAAAAATAAATGAGAATGAGCTTTGACCTGGAAAGATATGAAGATTCACGGCCACTAAATTTCTTTTCTGTAGCAACATGAGGTGAAATTGAAGGCTTGGTTAGTAGAATCTCAAAATCAATGGTGGCACCATTGGTTTACAAAATGCACAACATTTTGGATTTTAGAAAGTAAATTTGCATTAGTTTATCGAGGTGGATTATACCTTATTTTTTTTATCACTAAAGGAAAACTGGCTTTGAATATTAATAAAAAATATATTTTTACATGTAGCTGTATATTTCTTGCTATTACCATAACCTACCACCAAAGAATAAACCCCAAAAAATCTCTTGCTGTTAACAATCACAGTGATACCAAATATATTATGCTATTTGAACCCATAGTAGGGCCCAGAAAAAATGGTGCACATTTTTTTTTATTCTACCTAAACACACTGACACTGATACTAATTTACATTTTTTTTTTAACCACACCAATACAAGGCACTTTCACCCCTTTCCTGCCCAGGCCAATTTTCAGCTTTCAGTACTGTTGCACTTTGAATGACAATTACGCGGTCATGCAACACAGTACTTATATGACATTTTTAATTATTTTTGTACACAAATAGCGCTTTCTTATGATGGTATTTAATCACCGCTGGGTTTTTTATTTTTTGATAAATGAAAAAACGAAACATTTAAAAAAAAAAACGGACAGATTATGTCCAGCCACTAGGGATTTGCTAGCCATGAAAGGGTTAATTATGTACAGCCAGCAAGGATCTGCTAGCAATAAAAGGGTTAATTATGTCTCTAGCTCCAAGGTATCTTAGGCTAGTAAGATCACTGGTAGTATGAAACATGATTAACAATTATATTGCTAGCAGATCCTTGTTGGCTACATCACACACGCTTCCCTTGTCTTCAGACCTAACTTGTCACTTTTAACCCTTCTCATGTCCTTGCAAATAAATCCGATAGAACGTTTGCCAGCTTACCACCCCAAACTGACTTTCATCACAACTTCAGCTCACCTCCTTCCCTACATGGTAGTGTCAGCAGCCGACCCGGCTGTATTATCAGCTATGGGCATAGAGCAAGCCTGCAGGAGACTCCAGGTGGGGTTAGGAAGGGGATTCAGGGCTTCTAAATACATGCACTGCTGGTGGTGTATGTATTTAGAAGCAAGGACACTGCTGCTGTCCCGTCAGCAAAAGTTCTGGGATAAATCCCGGGACTGAGCTAAAGCGTGACTGTCCCGGCCAATTCGGGACAGTTTGCAAGTATGTCCCAATAACACATTAAAAGAAGGGTAGTGAGGCTTGTGCTTCCCAAAACTATGAAACACTTATTATTTTTCCTGGCAGTTGAAGGATGTTTAGTGAAAGGAAATTAAGTATGTGAAGCTGGTGGAGCTGTCAATAGCTGACAGGGCATGCGAACCATGCAGTCTAAAGCCTCGTACACACGATAGGTTAACCAGAGGACAACGGTCTGAAGGACCGTTGTCCTAGGTTAACAGATGAAGCTGACTGATGGTCCGTCACGCCTACTTACCATAGGTTAAATAACCGATCGTGTCAGAACGCGGTGACGTAAAACACAACGACGTGCTGAAAAAAACGAAATTCAATGCTTCCAAGCATGCGTCGACTTCTGAGCATGCGTGGATTTTTAACCGATGGCTGTGCGTACTAACTATAGTTTTTGACCGATCGGTTAGCAATCCATCGGTTAAATTTTAAAGCAAGTTGGCTTTTTTTTAACCGAAGGTTAAATAACCTATGGGGCCCACACACGATCGGGTTTGACTGATGAAAACGGTCCTTAAAAAGAGGCCTTAAACAAAGGTTCTCTTTAACCAGATAGCAAAGACAAAAAAAAAAAAGGTTCTGATTGTACTAAAAAAATAAATATATCTTCCCATGTGTAAATAATGTTTTATAACTACAGTATACCTAGGGCAGCTAATGTGTTTTAAGCAGATAAACATTAGTAAATCACTTACGCATCGCCGAAGTGCCAACATTGTTTGGTAGGCAAATAGCTCAGAAAGAAACGAAGATATTGCGTGCAAATGATTATAATGCACTGGCCAGATTACTCTGTAAATCACAATTAGAGATTGCAGGAACACAAAAGCGAAAAAAACGACCATAGCAGAAAAAATAATCATGTAAATCAAGTGAATAACAAAACAGTGATTTAGCAAGTACTTATCTGAGTCTCAATTTCAATCCAGCATAAAAAAAAACAAGTGAAATGATTGCAGTGGCAAACAAACAGGTTTCACTTTATGGTATAGGTTTTACATCCTGTGCTTACACTTGATTTTATAAGACATCATCCAGATAGCAGATTATGTTTAATAATATTACACAAATTATATTTCTAGGCAAAAAAACATGTATATTTATTGTGAACATCATAAAATATTAAAGGAGATTAAAAAAATAGACCAAAAGCAAACCAATCACACAAAACTGAAAATGTGATGTTAAAGCCAAACTAAACTCTAAGTGGAACTTCACTGAAAAATGCAAACGCAATCCACTCTTCCTCCTCCTCCCCCCTCATCTTCTACTTTTGGAATTTTTATTTGGTGGGGTTGCAGGTACCTAGTTTTGACAGGTACCCACTCCCCACCTCTGCTGGAATCACCTAGGTGATTCCCATGCCCGCAACCTTCTGGGACACGCTGCATGTCCCAGGAGGCCATAGGACCATTCACACAGCTTGTGCATTCACAGCGGGGAGCTTCACAACCGGCTTCCTACACTCAGCATGGCGGTACCAGGGACCCCAAGACCAGTGAAGAATGGGCTGGGTGAGTACAGCACTGGATCCCCGGACAGGTAAGTATCTTATTTTTAAGAGTCAGCAGCTACAGTATTTGTGGCTGCTTTGCGTAGCTGGCCATGCTTGGATCGAAATTCAATCAGTTGGCCTCTGTTCTATTACCCTGCTGGTATTCTCTTGTTCAATTAGTGCTGCAGGCTATAGTCTGCTGCTCTGATCGGTGAATTCTGACAGCGGGAGAGTCCCCACACTGTCAGCATACAATGACACAGCAGGAAGGATTTCTGCATTAGATGTAGATGAGGAAATCAGGTCACTTTTTTTCCATTCAACCCACTGGTTGAGTGAAAGAAAAAACTGGCCCATGTATGGCCAGCTTAAATAAAACACACTATAAAAGATTGAGGACCTTTTATTTTCATGCACCACACATATTTTGAACAGATTCATATTAAAAGTCAGAAAACCATTGCTGTCCTCCTTAACCGGTTCCCACCCGGCCTGTAGTATAATGACGGCTGGGCGGGATATTCCCTGTGCGCCCCCTGGGACATGCTGTAGTGTGATCTGTCATCCGCTATGTGCACCTGACACAGCGGATGATCGATCAGTGTACTGGCC
Organism: Rana temporaria; assembly: GCF_905171775.1. Lineage (NCBI taxonomy): Eukaryota > Metazoa > Chordata > Amphibia > Anura > Ranidae > Rana > Rana temporaria. The sequence continues at coordinate 323,734,381 of NC_053493.1, forward strand.
ATGATTGCCTTTACTGCCTGATTGTCATGACCAATCACAGCAGATCACATGACAATTGTACACACACAGGATGGCTTTCATTCATGACATTTATTATATACTATTGCATTGATCTAGTAGTGGCCAATCACAGCTAACCCTAATTGTAAACACCAGGAAGGGGGTGTCATGGAAATTTCGGTATACGCCACACGTAATCCATGTCTCCTGCGCTAATAAAGCGTCCTTTCAGCCTTTTGGTATAATGCATCTTAGAGCAACCCTGTTTCCCATATCTTTCCAAGAAAACAGACATGAACACCATCCTCACATCCTTAGCTCCACCAACAGACTTGCTGATAATGGGAGCAATCTTTATTTATATAACAATAGAGCTTGGTTGCTTCACAAATCAGCCAATCAAGCACAGGCAAACAGGAGGAGTTTTACAAATCTCAACCAATGAACAATGACTAGGGCGGTGTATGGACATGTCTATACAGGGGCACTGTGTATGAGTTCCCGCCCCCTGTATCTGTAAGCCATGCTCTTCAGTAAGACAAAGGAAGCCACATTGATGACCTTGAAATCATGGATGCTGCCGCCGACCATAACGCACTCAAAGACTGACGTTTTTGACGTGAATCCTTATTTTGCGTTGTTCAGACAACAATGCATACCCTGATTATACTACCATTCCTGAGACTGAGAGATTATCTGCAGAGACATGCCATAGCCTCCCCACGTCTTGATCGGACACACAGATGGACACGAGCGTACATCCCCCATAACCGATAATGTCTTTGCAGAGTGAACACATTCCCCCAGACGATTGTCTGTGCATTGCACAGGGGCCCTTTGCTGGCGGACATATCCCCACTCTGCAAATACTTCTCTGCAACCTCAGGAAGCCTTCCACTACCAAAACGGGTCTCAACTGGTGTCCGTCTGCCCCAGTCCACTCTTTAGAGCAGGCTGCAGGAGAACTAACACTGGGAGACACTGTGACAATACATATTAAATACATCTTAATAACATTTTCACAACAGGGGGTAAAAGTGTCTGGTATTGAGGTGGTTAAATACTAGCTTTCTGGCTGTTATGCTAAGCAACAATTTTATTTATTTTTTATTAGCTTTTACTTAGAGAGATTTTTAACAATTTAACAACAAAGCGACATACTATCATGCAGGGCAGTAGTAAAAGAAAGGTAGCAGAAAGCACAAAGTACAATACAGAGATATCATTCCACAGCACAGTTAATGTACACAATGTTGCATGAATGCCTTTATATTGGCCATGAGAAAATAGAACCTGTGACAATTCTCAAAAACCAAGTGGAAACATATAGTTTGTTCAGTGAGACCATATGGCATCGAACTTATGCACGGCATTGCGCAAACAATAGGTGTGAGGTGTGTTTTTCAAAGGAGATACGTCTATTAAGTTCAGAGATCTACTCAGAAAGAGAAGGTGGGTGAGGTGAGGTTCATTTTAAAGAAATCAACCTATGGGCTGCAAATAATGCTCCAGAAAGGGTAAGCATAGCTCCCAACTGTCCCTGATTTCGAGGGACTGTCCCTGATTTGGAGCAATGTCCCTCTGTCCCTCATCCCTCATTTTAGTCTGATCTATAGAGTTGTATATAAAATGCATACAGTATTTTATCTTTAAATAAGTGTTTTCCAGCACTAAACCTTTAATCTATTTTTTTAAAGTGTTGTATTTGCAAATTCTAAAAGCCAATATAAAGGAATAGTAGTGGTAAAAAGCACTTGTGGGTTTATCCAATCTTGTTTTTTGGACAATTATCCTTTAAGGGGGTGTGGCAAGGGGTGTGTCTTATGCCTGCCTACTTTTGCTGATAGGTGTCCCTCATTTCCAATTAAAAAAGTTAGTAGGTATGGGTAAGTATCAGGTGTTCATTAATGAAAGATATATCAAAATAACACAAAAGACATATAATGGGTTCTGTAGGAAGATTAGTGCCAATCAAACAAGTCATTTAGAGGACCCATTATATATCTCTTTAGCTTTTGACAACTCCAGAAGAGATGTATAAGTGATAAGTGATCAATGCAGATGACAGCATCTGCCACAGTAGGGGTCAACCCTGGTTTAGATTGTATGAAGAAATAAAGGGGTTTAGTACACTGTATGTAGGATAAACACCTGGGTCAGTTTGTTGGAGGGAATAGAGAGGTAAATTGTCAGGTTTGTAAACTACTGTCCCATATCTCATCCATGAGAAGGCTTATAGTGGACTCCCACCTTGTTCTTTATGTCTGAAGGAACTTCAGTATAAATCAATCTAGGAGGGTTAGGTAAGCTTCTGATAATAGGACTTTTGGTCAAGGATTTGTGCACTAGATTATTTAACCAAGTAAGTACGTTGGTAAAGCGTCGCTAAAAGTAGCTGCATTTTACCGTTTTACCGTTAACACCCGCCAGTCCCAGCGTGAAAGCAGACTTAGGCCTCGTACACACGCAAAAAACAGAAAGAAACTTGCTGGGAGATATTTTTTGCTGAGGAAACCGGTCGTGTGTACATTTTCGTTGAGGAAACTTTCGAGAAACTCGACGAGCCAAAAAGAGAGCATGTTCTCTATTTCCTCGACGGGAATGGAGAAACTTGCCTTGTCGAGTTCCACGACAGCTTCACAAGGAACTAGATGAGGAAAACGATGTGTTTCGCCCGTCGAGTTCCTCGGTCGTGTGTACGAGGCTTTAGTTGTGTGTCTCCAAGTGATATCACAAAACCTCACAGTTTTCCTCCTGCTCATAAAAGCTCATAAAAGCTTGACATGGCAAGATGGTAAAAGATTGGCAAAACATAGGTTGGATGGTGCCAAGTAAATGATGAAATGCATTTTGAGTACAAATGTCTGACATCCCACGCAAAACAGGTTTTGCTGTATTATTCTAATCCATATTGAAATATGATAAACATTTGTGGATATATCACCCATAATAGCTGACATTTAGGCAAAACTGTAAAAATTAGCATTTCACATGATAGGAATGCCATCTGTATTGGTGACTAAACTGAACTCTAATGCCCTGTACAAACGATCTGACAAACGATGGGGTAAAATCCGCTGAAATTTTCCATCGGAATTCCGTTTAAGCTGTCTTGCAAACACACTGTCAGACCAAATTCCGACCGTCCAAAATGCTTCCAAGCATGAGTCGACTTGATTCTGAGCATGCGTGTTTTTTCTCCGTCACAGTACCACACAGGCGATTGGAATTTCTGATAGGATTTTTTTCCATCGGAAAAAAATAAAACATGTTCTATTTCTAAACTCCGATGGAAAACATGTTCTATTTCTAAACTCCGATGGCGCCCACACATGGTCGGAATATCCAAAGAAAAAATTCCGTCTGATTTTTTCATCGTAAATTTCTGATCCTGTGTACAAGGTAACAAAATACATTAATGATGCAATAGGGTTGATTTACTAAAACCGGCGAGTGCAAAATCTGGTGCAGTTGTGCATGGTAGTCAATCAGCTTCTAACTTCAGCTTGTTCAATTATTATTTGACAAAATAACCTGGAAGCTGATAGCTTTCTATGCAGAACTGCACCAGATGTTGCACTCTCCAGCTTTAGTAAATCAAGCCTAATATATTTTTTACGTTGCTTACTGTCGCCTTGAAACTGTTCCTGAGGACATCTGCATCATCTGTTCTCTATTATTATGATTATTATCCTTCAGGAGCAGAAGCTTAAAATGTCACTTGGCATACAGATTGTTTATTGGTGAGGAGTCATCTAACAGCGACACCATTTCTTTAGCTCTCATAAGCTGTTCAAGTTCTTGGGAAACCAAGAAGACAGGTCTGCGAACAACTATTGTTCATGCCTTGACACAAGCTACTTATCCACCAGAATTTAGAGGTGGCAAGTTTAAGGTAGATGAAGAATAGCATGAAAACCTGACCTGAGACCTTCATTTTTTTAGCTACCATTTTTTAATGGGGTTTTTTACTTTACCTGTAGTATTACGTAGTCCCATAATGAACACTGTTCATTATGGGACTATGTAAAAACTACAGGTAAAGTAGAAAACCCTATTAACCACTTAAGCTCCGGACCAATATGCTGGCTAAAGACCCAATGGGTTTTTACAGTTCGGGACTGCGTCGCTTTAACAGACAATTGCGCGGTCGTGCGACGTGGCTCCCAAACAAAATTGGCGTCCTTTTTTCCCCACAAATAGAGCTTTCTTTTGGTGGTATTTGATCACCTCTGCGGTTTTTATTTTTTGCGCTATAAACAAAAATAGAGCGACAATTTTGAAAAAAATGCAATATTTTTTACTTTTTGCTGTAATAAATATCCCCCAAAAACATATATAACATTTTTATTTTTCCTCAGTTTAGGCCGATACGTATTCCTCTACCTATTTTTGGTAAAAAAAATCGCAATATTCGTTTATCGGTTGGTTTGCGCAAAATTTATAGCGTTTACAAAATAGGGGATAGTTTTTTTGCATTTTTATTTTTTTTATTTTTTTTACTAGTAATGGCGGCGATCAGCGATTTTTTTCGTGACTGCGACATTATGGCGGACACTTCGGACAATTTTGACACATTTTTGGGACCATTGTCATTTTCACAGCAAAAAATGCATTTAAATTGCATTGTTTATTGTGAAAATGACAGTTGCAGTTTGGGAGTTAAACACAGGGGGCACTGTAACATTTAGGGATCACTGTGTATTTGTTTACTAGTGTAGGGGGGTGTGGCTGTAGGACTGACATCATCGATCGAGTCTCCCTAATAAAAGGGATCACTCGACCGATGCGCCGCCACAGTGAAGCACGGGGAAGCCCCGTTCTTCAGCTCCGGGGAGCGATCGCGACGGAGCGGCTATAAACAAATAGCCGCGCCGTCGTCCCGGATCGCTCCCCGAGCGGACCCGACCTCCGCATGTACCGGGGGGGGGGGGGTCCCGATCGGACCCCCCACCCACGTCTAGGCAGGCACGTACAGGTACGTTGATGTGCCTGTCCGTGCCATTCTGCCGACGTAAATGTACATGAGGAGGTCGGGAAGTGGTTAAAAAAATAGTAGAGCCAGATAGTTTTGCTCGTCGAGTTCCTTGTGAAGCCACCAAGGATCTCGGCGAGCCGAAATTTCCCATTGAACAACGAGGAAATAGAGAACATGTTCTCTATTTGGCCCGACGAGATCCTCGTTGGCTTCCTCGGCCAAAAGTGTACACACGACCCGGTTTCTCGGCAGAATACGGCTCCGATCGAGTTTCTGGCTGAATTCTGCCGAGAAACTCGGTCGTGTGTACGGGGCCTGAAAGTAAAAGTACAGTTTTTGTGTAAAGTTAGTCATGCGTATATGAAATGCCGTGCAAAGACAAGTATGAACAGAAAGGCTATCACCCCATGTGACAGAGTAACCCATGGGCTATAATTCGTTTTAGGACACCTAACTAATGTTTTTACCATCAAAAATGAATGTATTCTCATATAAATACTGATAGCATGTTATATATACTGTATATGTAGAAATGTGTAGTTGTTTAGAGGCAATAGGTCTGGTTTACAAAGAAGGGAAACACTCTGTCCTCCTCCAAACAGAATGCTGCCTGTTCGGGCATCCCCCATTCTACCCATGTGTCAAAGCAACCTCGAAATCACCACCCACATTGGTATTTTCAATACAGTTGGATGTTGGTAAGATGAATCACCCACTGACTTCTTACATGCTTCGGTGACTCAGCAACAACTTTGTACTTGAGCCCCGGAACTGCCTCCCCCTTTCTATTAATGGCTAAATATTACGTCACCTATATCATGTAAAATTTTACAATTCCAACTGCAGCTGTAGGCAGTCCCTGTGGCACTTACTCTTCAAATAAGAAATCAAATGGTAAAAAAAAACAGGTGAACTAGAAAGAAAATATTAAACAGATCTGTTTCCCTATTTTAAAACCATGTTTTTCTATAAATGTAACCACTTGCCTACTGAGCACTTTAAAAAATGCAGAGGTGATCAAATACCACCAAAATAAAGCTCTATTTGTGGGAAAAAAGGATGTAAAAAAAGGATGTAAATTTTGCTTGGGAGCCACGTCGCATGACCGTGCAATTGTCAGTTAAAGCGACGCAGTGCCGAATCGCAAAAAGTGGCCTGGTCTTTGACCAGCAAAATGGTGTGGGGCTTAAGTGGTTAAACACATAGAAGAGTGACAGCTTAAAAAAGACCATGTGGTCCATCAAGTCTGCCCCACCTGCTGTACATAAATAATCATCGACCTCGGTGAGAAGCAGTGATACCAGAATCCTATTTTCCAGTCAGTGATTAGTTTTTCTGTAGAGGTGGTCTGAGCGGCTCTCCAGCTACTTGGTCACTTTTACAGGGCTCCCCCCCGCCATCTGCAGCCCTTACTGGGTTCTTTGGTGCAACCGGGAAGCCTGGGGCTGTTGAATCCTGTTCGACTCGGTGAATACAGAGGAGAAGGAGGTACATTCTGTGATGAAAGAAACTAGAAGAGACAAGGATTTTACCCTTTCTGGGTTTGGTATGTTGTTTACAAGCCATTACTGGCTTGTAAAGCATCTAATCAAACTGGTCTCATGCCTTTGAGGGCAGAGGAGAGACCTGGGGTCTAATAGATCCCAAATCTCTCAATAAAGAGTAACAGTAAATCTCTAGGGATGGTACTATCACATAGGTCCTACAAGATTATGAAAATTGTAATTGCACCACAATTCCGAGAGAGAGCAATAATTTTAGTGCCAGACCCCCTGTGTAGCTCCAACCTGGTAACCTGAAAGGCTTTAAAAATGCTGCCTATGGATAATGTAATGTATTATAGTTTGTCCCCATTCCATGAGCGTGCACAATTTTAAAGTGTGACATGTTACAGTAGGTATCTATTTACTTGCTGTAACATCATCTTTTATACTTTACCAAAAGATGGGTACTATATTGTGTTTGTGTGCACTAAAATTCACTAAAGTGAATTTTTTTCTGAAAATGTCATATTGATAAACCACTGCACATATTTTGAGTGACATGAACAATTGCAACATTGCCATTATTTTATTCTCCAGGGCCTTTGCTTTCAGAAAATATATAATGTCCCTGGCATTCTAACACATTTTCTGCCAAAAATGCAGATCTTTACTTGTATATGAAAATTGTCAGAATTGGCCTTGGCCCAAAGCCCTTAAGACAAATGCATTCTAAGTAATTTTCTGCCAAAAATGCAGATCTTTACTTCTATATGAAAAACGTCAGAATTGGCCTTGGCCCAAAGCGATTAAGACAAATGTAAATCCTATATAGATTTCTTTAGGCAATTCAACGATATTAAAATGTGTCTCACACTAAAAACATAATATATAGCCTAGTGCATAAAAGAAGGGAAACAATATCTAACGAGTGGACATTGATGGTCAGACTTTGAGGCCAAGGAAGTAAGTTAAAAAATGTTTAATTTGATAGCATATAAATACAAAAAATACAGAAATAATACAAAAAATTGTTATTATTAGTAGCCACTGTATATTCCTCAGAAGTCGCCCTTCCTCGACTTCTGAGGAATATACAGTGGCTACTAATAATAACAATTTTTTGTATTATTTCTGTATTTTTTGTATTTATATGCTATCAAATTAAACATTTTTTAACTTACTTCCTTGGCCTCAAAGTCTGACCATCAATGTCCACTCGTTAGATATTGTTTCCCTTCTTTTATACCTTACAGATGTGGCCCATGTGAGTGCTCTCCTTACGTTTCTTTCCCATTTCTTCTATTTTTTTCCTCCCCTTTTTCTTTTTTTCACTCTTTCTCCTTCTTCCCTTTTCCCTTTCCTTTTTTCTTCTTCTTTCTACCTTTCCCTTTCCCTCCCTCTAGTTCCTCATCCTTTCCCTTCCCTTTTTTTGAATCAATAGCCTAGTGCATGAAACAATACAGAGTACACTGTCGAGTACGTAAGTAAGTGTGTTTAGATGTATTAGATGAACAAGAAGATTTGTTGCACATATACTTAACTTTATATCTATGCCCAGATTACCAGTCACAAAGGGAGTCAAATTGTAAATTTTTGCATGATGCAAATTCTTCTGACATAATCTTACTATGTGTGAACATACATTATTACATCTATCAATGGGATGTTCAGTGAACATGTTGGAAAATTGTGTTTCTGGTTAGAGTAACCCCATCATCAAGAAGTATTAGCACCTCTAAGTTGCAGTCAGAGGTGCTAATGACAATAATTCATGCAAGAAGACACAGATTCATTAAATGACATTTTATGGGAACAACTCATTCATTTAAAAATAGAAATGCTATGGACTTAGAGAGGTGGGGTGGAGAATTCAGGGGAATGTGTCAGAGTGAGGCAAAGCAATTATTCCAGTGAAGGGCTGTGCAGCGTGGCATGGCAGCAGATGGCAGAGAAACAACATTACTCTGAACTTCCCAGTGAAGAGCTGGGCAGGGGTGAGCACAGGTAGGCTATGCTCCCAAGTAGAATACAAAGAAGAAAACTGACCATGCTGGGATAGATGTGCTTACATGCCTAGCATGGTCAGTTTAAAATAGGAAAGGAGGAGGCGTGGAAGGATCACCAGGCATTTTACACAAAGTAAGCAATGCAGGTAGAACAGGATAATTTTTCATACAAATACATGGTAACCCCCCCCCCACACACACACACCTGTATATATGTCAGCCCCCCCCACACACCTGAATATGTTACCCCCCTTCACACCTGTATATATGTGAGGCCCCCTTCACACCTGTATATATGGAACACGGAACACCTGTATATATGTCAGCCCCCACATACACAAATCTGTAAACCCACAAGCTTCTGGCCCCTCCCTGTACACAAACAGCCCTCCTCCCTTTCCTTCACAGCTCCTACTTGTAAAGAAGGTCTTCCTACCTAGTCCCAGATTGTTTTCACAAAGCTGTAAACGCAGTACAGGCAGCTCACACGAGGGGTGTACATGCACATAGTAGCCAGAGGTGGCAGTAAAGAGCTCAATGTCTGAGCTCAATGACACAGAGCATCAGAAGCTGCGAGATCGTTTGTGTACTGCACAACACGGCTTCACCCACTCTTGCCTTCTCTTGGCCCGGACGGGCCCCTGTGGCCCCGGGACGAATCTTTCTTCCCATGGAATGTGACAGTAACCTGGGTATGGAGACAGCAGAATGAAATTCCTCCAATTTCTAAGCTTGGCCTAGAAGAAAAACCGATTGGTGTATGTTTTTTCAATGTATTTATGTATTTTTATTGATTTATTTTATTATATTCTTTTTCTTTTTATTTATTTCTGCTCTGTCTCCCTAGGTGGAGTCAGAGACTTAAAACCTGTACACACATTCCTGCTGAACCTGGCGATTTTCGGTACATGTGTTCCACTATCTGTTCAACAAAAAGCGCTCTAACGTCTGGCTTCTGTTGAATGGTCTTGCTTGAAAGCTGGTATTTGCAGTCCGTGGCTGTAAGCACTGATAAGTGTACGCTGACTGGGAGGGGGGAGTCAAAATACAGTAGCACAACAGGACAGGTCCCTTCATCATATCCAATCAAGATATTGTCTGATCAGTGTGCCTGAGTGTATAAGTCCCATGTAGTATATGTCTGTTTTAGTGATATTGTGGAAATGTATAAGCTATATGGCTGCAGTGAGACAATTAACCACTTTAGCCCCGGGCCTGTTTTTCAGAGTCGGTGTTTACGAGACAAAACCATTTTTTTTTGCTAGAAAATTACTTAAAACCCCCAAACATTATATATTTTTTTTTCTAACACCCTAGAGAATAAAATGGAAGTCATTGCAATACTTTTTGTCACACCGTATTTGCGCAGCGGTCTTACAAGCGCACTTTTTTTGGAAAAAATTCACTTTTTTAAATGAAAAAATAAGACAACAATAAATTTGGCCCAATTTTTTTATATATTGTGAAAGATAATGTTACGCCGAGTAAAATGATACCCAACATGTCACGCTTAAAAATTTCGCCCGCTCGTGGCATGGCGTCAAACTTTTACCCTTAAAAATCTTGATAGGCGACGTTTAAAAAATTCTACAGGTTGCATTTTTTGAGTTACAGAGTAGGCCTAGGGCTAAAATTAATGCTCTCGCTCTAACGATCGCGGCGATACCTCACTTGTGTGGTTTGAATACCGTTTTCATATGTCGGCGCTACTCGCGTATACGTTCGCTTCTACGCGCGAGCTCGTCGGGACGGGGCGCTTTAAAACAATTTTTTTTTGCTTTTCGCATTTATTTTTATTTATTTTAAAATTTTTAACACTGAAAAAAAAAAAAAAAAAAAAATTATCACTTTTATTCCTATTACAAGGAATGTAAACATCCCTTGTAATAGAAAAAAGCATGACAGGTCCTCTTAAATATGGGATCTGGGGTCAAAAAGACCTCAGATCTCATATTTAGGCTTAAATGCAAAAAAAAAAAAAAAAAATTTGGAAATGTCATTTTTTCAAATGACAAAAAAAAAAATGTTTCTTTAAGACGCTGGGTGGGACTGACGTTTTGACGTCACTTCCGCCCAGCGGAGCTATGGGGACGGGCGAAGGAGATTTTTCCTTCAGTCTCGTCCCCGCTCAGCTGCCGGATGGTCGCGATCTCCTCCGCCGCTACCGACGGCTCCGGTAAGCGGCGGAGGGCGCGGAACAGCGGCGGGAGGGGGGGGGGCCCCTCTCCCGCCACCGATAACGGCGATCTCGCGGCGGATTCGCCGCGGAGACCGCCATTATCGTTAACACGGCCGCCCACAGAAGAGATGAATATCTCGATTGTGGCAGCAGCTGCTACCGTTACCGAGATATTCATCTCTAAAGTGATGACGTATAACGGCGGTGGGCGGTCGGCAAGTAGTTAATGTCTTTAAGCAGCATCGTACAATAAAATGCTGGATTATTAAAATGTTGTTAGAGTCTGCAATCAGTAATAATCCTAATTTTACTCCTAAAGTCAAAGTAAAAGGCTCACTCACTTAGTAGCACCCTCCCTCCTGTCTTTATTTACCTTTGTTTGCACCTCAGCCACTCTGTTATGTGAAGTGAAAGCCCAATACTTACAGGTATACGTAGAGATACATGTGACTCACTTCCCTTCCTCCCATGATGTAGTAACTCAGTAGTACATGTAGTACCAAAGTGGCCAAAAGTCACGCGTGGATTTTATCACAAGAGAGCAGAGGGAGAATCCTTAGTCTGTTCTAAGCTTTAAAGCGCCTGACTTAGAATTTTCCACAGGAATTTTCTACTGCCACTGCTCCAGCTGGAGAGGTATAAGAAGTGGAGGGGGAAACTGGCTATGAAAGCGGAGTTCCGGCCACAATTTCACTTTTTAAATATAAATACCCCTGTAATACACAAGCTTAATGTATTCTAGTAAAGTTAGTCTGTAAACTAAGGTCCGTTTTGTTAGGTTGTTACAGCATTTATAAAATAGAAATTGACTGGGGCCATCTTAAGTGTGGGCATCATGAAGCCAGACTGTATTACTTCCTGGATTTCAGCCTTGCAGATCTCGCACATGCTCAGTGCTGCACAAGCAGTGTAATAGGTTTCAGATCAGGTTTCAGCACCTGTACTGTCCAATTCACATGATTCTTCGAGACTGGGGAGTGCACAGACTCCTGGAAAGTTACACCCACTACATTCCCAGGAGTCTGTGCGGTGTAGGTTAGGAAGCATTAAGCACCTAGGTGCAGGAAGAGGGAAGATTAACTATTCTGCCTAGCAACAACACTTTGAAGGCATCTAAAAAAAAAAAAAATGTCTTAAAGGACTAATGACATTTTTTTAAAACTACTGATGTAATGTTATATTTATGGGTGGAACTCCACTTTAAACAAGCCTATTACTTTGCCCTGCATTCACTAAATATAGAGGAAATATACAGTAAAACATTGGTTTGAGAGTAACTTGGTTTGAGAGCGTTTTGCAAGACAAGCAACTTTTTTTTATAAATTCCGGAACAAATTATGCTCACAATCCAAGGTTTTACTGTAATACTGTATTGGTCTCAAAATACAGACATGACAAATTGGCAGAATTTCATGAAGTAAAGGGAGATAGATTTGTCTGCCCCTAGTAAAAATTGCCACCTTGAGAGAATGGGAAAGAAAAGGAAAATAAAGTATGCAAACACTAAAACCCTGCAAATACCTGCAAGTATTTATTTGTAGATTACCATTGCTCAACATTTCTAAAAGTGCCTTTTTTTATTATGGGGTGAAGTTTCTCTTTAGACCCCTTCCACACTGGGGCGGTGCGGGCGTTAGCGGTAAAGAACCGCTAATTTTAGCTGCTCTTTACTGCTGTTATAGCGGTGCTATTCGGCTGCTAGCAGGGTGCTTTTAACCCCCGCTAGCAGCCGAAGAATGAGTTAATAGCACATTGCAGGCGCTTCTGCAGTGCTGCCCATTCATTTCAATAGGCAGGGCATTTTGGGAGCAGTGTTTACACCGCTCCCACACCACCTCAAAGATGCTGCTTGCAGGACTTTTTTTCCTGTCCTGCAAGCATACCGCCCCAGTGTGAAAGCACTCAGGCTTTCACACTGGGGTGGCTTGAGAGGCGCTTTTTTAGGTGCTATTTTTAGCGCTAAAATGCCTGAAAAGCGCCTCAGTTTGAAAGGGCTACCCACTAATCGGGGGAATTTGTCGCAGTAAGTGGGCTTAGCACTACGGGCCAGATTCACCTGATACACCGTTGTATCTGTTGTTCTATCTATGCGACTGATTCATAGAATCAGTTACGCATAGATAGCCATAAGATCCGACAGGTGTAATTGTTTTACACTGTCGGATCTTAAGATGCAATACCGCGGCCGCCGCTGGGGGGAGTTTGCGTCGTAAACCAGCGTCGGGTATGCAAATTAGGAGTTACGGCGATCTACGACGGTTTTTCGCGTTCGCTACGTCGCTGCTAGTCTAGTTTCCCGTCGCAAAGTTACACTTTTTTTTTGGTGCCTTAACTTTAGTCAGCAAGTGTATTGCTGTCTAAAGTACGGCCGTCGTTCCCGCGTCGAAATTTAAAAATCAACGTCGTTTGCGTAAGCCGTCCGGGAATACGGAATTACGCTACGCGCGTCGCCGTTCAAAAAAATGACATCACGGCGCGCAAAGCACGGCGGGAGTTGGGAAACGGAGCATGCGCGGTAGGTCCGGCGCGGGGGCGCGCCTAATTTAAATGGCACACGCCGGCGGCGTAGGTTTTCATCGCAAGTGCTTGGTGAATCAGGCACTTGCGATGGAAACTTGCGGCGGTGTAACGTATCTACGATACGTTACGCCGCCGCAATTATTCGTGAATCTGGCCCTATATGACCATATAGTGTGACCAAACCTCTGTTTTTTTTTTAATATGTTCAGGTGTTTTAACTAGCCTTGCAGGATAAATGTCATTCTTGAATGTGTGCGCTGTAATCTGTTTTGTTCAGTTTAAAAGGGGTCTTAATCCTTATTTTTTTTTTTTTTTCACCACGTCAGACTTAACCATAGCAAGAGACTTGCTCATGATTTCATTTAATCGTATATATTGTCTCTACTTCAGTTTTGCATCATTTGTGGTTATATATTATTTTATATATTTGTCTTTTACTTCATTTATGCTTTTTTTTTTCCTTTCTTCTCCCCTTTTCTTTTTTTTTCCCTTTCCTTTTTCCCTTTCTTTCCTTCTTTCCTTCCCCCTCTCCCCCCCCTTCCCTTCCTTCCTCTCTCTCCTCCCTCACCCCCTTAATCCTTTGTTGTCCACATTCTGGGCATTTTAAGTCCAAAAATGTTTAACCTGTTGGGGGATCATTGCCACAGTGTTTGTCACACCTGTAGTCATTACATTAAATCATGGCTAGTGAGAAATACATGGCTATGCAGTAAAGACAAGCAATGTGTAATGAACATGTACAAAGTGCTGGGTTCCATAGTGACCAATTCGATTTCAGTGTATTATTTATAAGGTCATTTTGAGTGTCCCGAGGGTATAGTTGTTCTCTTATTTATGTACTCCTTTTTTGTCCAGCACTATAGAAACTCAAGAGCACTCAGAGATGCAGCATTAAAATGTCTTAAATAAACCCCTATATAAAATCCCATTCATGAGCACAAAGCAAAAACCAAAAGCCTTTAACAAACTAATGCCTCGTTTCCACTGAGCGGATCGGTTCGGTACGGTTCGGTTTGGTACGCTATTTTGGGTGTTTCCATTATGAAAGCGTGCCATAAAAGCGAACCGTACCGGACCATTCTGGGTCCTGCTTCAGATGTGGGGCCATAGAAATGGAACGGTTCCATTAGGGCGGACCTACAAATACATCTCACTGATTGGTGGACGCGCTAGGCATTTTTCCTAAATCCTGTATGGTCCCGACGTTCCGATTTGCAGTGGAAACACTCACGAGAATAGACCGGTCCATTCTAAACCGTTCCAAACATACTGACCCGAACCGCTCCGTTCAGTGGAAACAAGGCATAACAAGAGTCACCTATAGGAGATTTTTCAATTTTAAAGCCTCATCCATTGTTTAAAACCTTATCCCCATTATAAAGTCCCCTCTATCAGCAATGAGCAAGAATCTTTAACAAGCAAAGAACAAGAGTCACTGATGGGAGATTTTTTTATTTTAAAGTCCCATCAATTATTTAAATCCATTATTTAAAATCCCATCTCCATCATAAAGTTCTATCCATCAGTGCAGGGCAAAAGCCTTGAACACGCCAACAAGAGTAACTTATAGGAGACTTTTTCGTTTTACTGTCCTCCTGTGTTTAATGGATAGAATGGAAACAATAAGGCTTTATCTCGGGTGGCAAGTGAAGCATTAATGGCACTAACATTGGTGATGCATAACAAGACATTTAAGTAATATTAAGGGAATAAGACGGACTATGCCCTAGGAAAGTTCTAGGCCCACCCTACGTTCATATGCGGTGACGCAGAACGTCTCCTCATTCCCGTGACCACGTCTAGAGTAGACAAAACGTTGGGAGGCGACGTGCTGACGTCACCGCAATTTGAGGACCCGTTCTGACACGCCGGCCGGCTTTCTCTTTCTCTGCTGTTATTTGCATTTTAAACTGTAAGTGTTACTACCCTTTTTTATTAAACATCTTTACGATATCACACCATGTGAGTTCTCTTTCCTCCTCTCACATATTGGACCTGCTGTTCCTCCCGTTCCATCATTGGTTGAGACGCTCCATCGCTACCTACTGTATACATCCCCTATGCTCTGACTGATCCTGTTGGATCATAGGCTCTGGTAAGGGTCAGTGTGTGTACCGGTGGTGGTTGTTTTCATGTTCACACTGTCGTTTGCCAGTCACTGGGGGATGCACCTATGTGTTTTACCTTACACGGATTTACACTATATGAGTTTCTTTTTTTCTCTGGTTGCTACATTGTTGGATTGGTGACCCCTGGAGGGACCGTTTATACAGACAAGTTCTACTTCAACATACCCAGTGATTTCAGCTTGACTAGGTCCGTTAGGACCTCTCTTTGTGGTAAGGGTCAGCAAGTTGCATTTCCATGTTGGAGCCAGTCTTCTTTCTTTTGTTTCACATTGGGGTGTGATGCTCCGAATTTGATTTTCACTTGGACTATTCAAATTTACCTTCACTGAGGTGTATCACCCAATATTGATTGACATTGTTCTTTCACATAGCCTTCTGTCCTCTGAAGGCCTTCAATTTATGTTTTTTATAGCGCTACTCCATTTTTTTGTATAAGATTTTATGTTAGTATAACATTTTTGAGTTAGCAGCTTGTTCACTATTTTGTTATATTTTTTTATATTGGTAAGCGCACTTTTTTCCTTTCCACATCTCACTGATTGGTGGACGCGCTAGGCATTTTTCCTAAATCCTGTATGGTCCCGACATTCCGATTTGCAGTGGAAACACTCACGAGAATAGACCGGTCCATTCTAAACCGTTCCAAACATACTGACCCGAACCGTTCCGTTCAGTGGAAACAAGGCATAACAAGAGTCACCTATAGGAGATTTTTCAATTTTAAAGCCTCATCCATTGTTTAAAACCTTATCCCCATTATAAAGTCCCCTCTATCAGCAATGAGCAAGAATCTTTAACAAGCAAAGAACAAGAGTCACTGATGGGAGATTTTTTTATTTTAAAGTCCCATCAATTATTTAAATCCATTATTTAAAATCCCATCTCCATCATAAAGTTCTATCCATCAGTGCAGGGCAAAAGCCTTGAACACGCCAACAAGAGTAACTTATAGGAGACTTTTTCGTTTTACTGTCCTCCTGTGTTTAATGGATAGAATGGAAACAATAAGGCTTTATCTCGGGTGGCAAGTGAAGCATTAATGGCACTAACATTGGTGATGCATAACAAGACATTTAAGTAATATTAAGGGAATAAGACGGACTATGCCCTAGGAAAGTTCTTTTTTTATTCCACCCTTTTCTTGCAAAGTTCCTCTATTGTTGCTTAATCTATTACTCAAACCACACACCACTTCTTCTTCGTCAGACAGACTAACACGTTGGCACTCTAGAACATTTCAATGCATGATTACACAAAGAGCTGACTGAGAATATAATTCAGAGTAGCGGAACATTTATGGGGAATGCTGCATCTCTGAAATAGCTCACAGTTCTCTGCTAGTTAAAGCTTAGATTAATAATTAAAATGTCTGTGGACTACACAAAGCTGAAAGATGATTACTCTAAAATGTAGATTAATGGATATAATTTTCTGCAAACTGTTTCAGACATGATTTAAGCTTTATTTGCCAAGTTTAACGTTTATAGTCTTACTCATACACAAACAATGCATCACATAAATGTAGTCTGTACATTTAAAATTACAAATCTCAAGCATGTAACAACCAGTTAAGCTCGATTAAAAAATAAAATAAAATGTTTCTTTAGCACTTGCTTTATGTGAGTTTATTTTTAAAGAGCAAAATTAACTTAGTGATTCATCTAGTCGGTAGAGAAAAAGATATAAAATGTACAACAACTAGGTTATATTTTAGCAGACTTCATTTACCTTTTTTTATAAAAAATTTAAATATCAATAGCAGAATCGACTTAAATTGCCCCCATGGAAAAGTATGAGGGATGACTATTAGCAGTTCACAGACATAGTATTCTGCTTTTTTAAGTTTAGTTTCTAATTTATTTGTTATGCTTTTAATGTTGTGGGATGTTGGACTACAGTGCCTTGCGAAAGTATTCGGCCCCCTTGAACTTTGAGACCTTTTGCCACATTTCAGGCTTCAAACATAAAGATATAAAACTGTAATTTTTTTTGAAGAATCAACAAGTGGGACACAATCATGAAGTGGAACGAAATTTATTGGATATTTCAAACTTTTTTAACAAATAAAAAACTGAAAAATTGGGCGTGCAAAATTATTCAGGCCCCTTAAGTTAATACTTTGTAGCGCCACCTTTTGCTGCGATTACAGCTGTAAGTCGCTTGGGGTATGTCTCTATCAGTTTTGCACATCGAGAGACTGAAATTTTTGCCCATTCCTCCTTGCAAAACCGCTCAAGCTCAGTGAGGTTGGATGGAGAGCGTTTGTGAACAGCAGTTTTCAGTTCTTTCCACAGATTCTCGATTGGATTCAGGTCTGGACTTTGACTTGGCCATTCTAACACCTGGATATGTTTATTTGTGAACCATTCCATTGTAGATTTTGCTTTATGTTTTGGATCATTGTCTTGTTGGAAGACAAATCTCCGTCCCAGTCTCAGGTCTTTTGCAGACTCCATCAGGTTTTCTTCCAGAATGGTCCTGTATTTGGCTCCATCCATCTTCCCATCAATTTTAACCATCTTCCCTGTCCCTGCTGAAGAAAAGCAGGCCCCAACCATGATGCTGCCACCACCATGTTTGACAGTGGGGATGGTGTGTTCAGGGTGATGAGCTGTGTTGCTTTTACGCCAAACATAACATTTTGCATTGTTGCCAAAAAGTTTGATTTTGGTTTCATCTGACCAGAGCACCTTCTTGCACATGTTTGGTGTGTCTCCCAGGTGGCTTGTGGCAAACTTTAAACGACACTTTTTATGGATATCTTTAAGAAATAGCTTTTTTCTTGCCACTCTTCTATAAAGGCCAGATTTGTGCAGTATACGACTGATTGTTGTCCTATGGACAGAGTCTCCCACCTCAGCTGTAGATCTCTGCAGTTCATCCAGAGTGATCATGGGCCTCTTGGCTGCATCTCTGATCAGTCTTCTCCTTGTATTTTTTTTTCTTTTTTTTTTTTTTTATGTTAACCCAATTTCGAGTGCGTGTAGGTGTGGTGGTTTTTGTGGGAGGGGGGTGGGCGTACTAAGCGCAGGCTTACCTCACATAGCACACCCACCGGGAGCCAGGCTGAGACCACCAAACTCAATTCACATGTAGCTGAGACCAGGATCCGTACCCCTAGCTGCAGAGGTGAATGGCTTGTCAGCGCAGTGCCAATCGCGTTGAGCCACCGCAGCTCCCCTGTCTTCTCCTTGTATGAGCTGAAAGTTTAGAGGGACGGCCAGGTCTTCGTTGATTTGCAGTGGTCAGATACTCCTTCCATTTCAATATTATCGCTTGCACAGTGCTCCTTGGGATGTTTAAAGCTTGGGAAATCTTTTTGCATCCAAATCCGGCTTTAAACTTCTCCACAACAGTATCTTGGACCTGCCTGGTGTGTTCCTTGTTCTTCATGATGCTCTCTGCGCTTTAAACGGACCTCTGAGACTATAACAGTGCAGGTGCATTTATACAGAGACTTGATTACACACAGGTAAATGTAAAGTTATGCACTTGGGGGCTAAGAATATGCATGCATCATACATGCTAGGGGGAGTACAACTGGGGGGATCTGTAGTGGAGAAGGATCTGGGGGTTTTGGTAGATCATAAGCTCAATAATGGCATGCAATGCCAAGCTGCGGTTTCTTGTATTAAGAGAGGTATGGACTCCAGAGACAGAGATATAATTTTGCCCCTGTACAAATCATTAGTAAGACCTCATCTGGAATATGCAGTTCAGTTTTGGGCCCCAGTTCTCAAAAAGGATATTGGAGAACTGGAGAAAGTGCAGAGAAGCGCAACCAAACTAATAAGAGGAATGGAGGAGCTCAGCTATGAGGAAAGATTAGAGGAACTGAATTTATTCACTCTTTAGAAGAGGTGAATAAGGGGGGATATGATCAACATGTACAAATATATAAGGGGTCCATATAGTGAACTTGGTGTTGAGTTATTCACTTTACGGTCAACACTGAGGACAAGGGGGCACTCTCTACGTCTAGAGCAGGCATCACTAAATGGCGGCCCGCGGTCCGCGTCCGGCCCGAGCTGCTGCTCTTTCCGGACCGCGGCGATCGCGCCATTTAGTCGCCGCTTTGGTCCCCAGCCTCCTCCGCTATTATTAGCAGAGGAGCGGACAGCGGGAGGCGGGACCAGAGAGGTAGCTGCCTGTCGTGTTAGATGGGAGGTGATTGGCTGCTAGGAGGCGGTCCTAGCAGCCAATCACCAGTTCGCCGAAAAGTCAACCCGACAGCTCCCGCGCCTTCAGTCCACGACTGTCCCGCCTCCCGCCCCGCGCTCTGTGAAAGGTAGGAGTGGAGAGGGAAGGGAGGAAGGGAGGAAGGGAGGAAAATGTATGAAAATGATAAGGATGGGGAGCGGGGGCAGTGCTGTGTGTGTGAAGGGGGGGTCATGTAAAGGGGGCATCATGTAAAGGGGGCAGTACTGTGTGGGGGGAATTATGTGATGGGGCAATATTGTGTGTGGAGGGGGGGAATATGTGATGGGGCAATACTGTATGGGGGGGGATCTGTGATGGGGGTCATGTAAAGGGGCAATACTGTATGGGGGGGGGATCTGTGATGGGGGTCATGTAAAGGGGAAATACTGTGGGGGGGGGATATGTGATGGGGCAATACTGTGTGGTGAGATATGTGATGGGGTCATGTAAAGGGGGCAATACTGTGTGGGGGATATGTAATGGGGCAATACTGTGTGGGGGGATATGTAATGGGGCAATACTGTGTGGGGGGATATGTAATGGGGCAATACTGTGTGGGGGGATATGTAATGGGGCAATACTGTGTGGGGGATATGTGATGGGGCAATACTGTGTGGGGGATATGTAATGGGGCAATACTGTGTGGGGGGATATGTAATGGGGCAATACTGTGTGGGGGGATCTGTGATGGGGCAATACTGTGTGGGGGGATCTGTGATGGGGCAATACTGTGTGGGGGGATATGTGATGGGGCAATACTGTGTGGGGATATGTAATGGGGCAATACTGTGTGGGTGGATCTGTGATGGGGCAATACTGTGTGGGGGGATATGTGATGGGGCAATACTGTGTTTGGGGATATTAGATGGGGCAATACTGTGTGGGGGGGATCTGTGATGGGGTCATGTAAAGGGGGCAATAATGTGTGGGGGATATGTTATGGGGCAATAATGTGTGGGGGATATGTGATGGGGGTCATGTAAAGGGGGCAAAACTGTGTGGGGGGATATGTAATGTGGTAATACTGTGTGGGGGGATGTGTAATGTGGTAATACTGTGTGGGGGATATGTGATGGGGTCATGTAAAGGGGGCAAAACTGTGTGGGGGGATATGTAATGGAGCAATACTGTGTGGGGGATATGTGATGGGGCAATACTGTGTGGGGTGATATGTAATGGGGCAATACTGTGTGGGGGGATATGTGATGGGGTAATATACTGTGTGGGGGGGATATGTGATGGGGCAATACTGTGTGGGGGGATATGTGAAGGGGGGTAATACTGTGTGGGGTGATATGTGAAGGGGGTAATACTGTGTGGGGGGATATGTGAAGGGGGTAATACTGTGTGGGGGGATATGTGAAGGGGGTAATACTGTGTGGGGGGATATGTGAAGGGGGTAATACTGTGTGGGGGGATATGTGAAGGGGGACAGGGCTGTGGTGGGGAAGATGTGAAGCGGACAACCAGCTGCGCACAAAATGAGGTGCTGCACAGAAAACGTAAAGGGGTACCATTGACTCCTAAATGCACTAAAATGCAAAGTGCAATTTTCTGCACATGGAAATTGCATGGTACAAACGCATCATGCAGTTTCCTTGTGGCTGCCTTTTTAAAAAGATGCCAGGACCTTTTCCCAGCAGAAACACAGGCGCAGCAGCCCATTCAAACGAATGGTGTGTCGTGCCTGCACCCTTGGGCTGCAATGTAAAGAATTGGGGTAATTGCACGAAACTGCGATGCGGACCTCGGCTGGAAGAAAATTTTACTTATCGGACCTCCATGAATTTTAATTCAATACCCCTGGTCTAGAGGAAAAGAGATTTCATCTCCAAATACGGAAAGGTTTCTTCACAGTAAGAGCTGTGAAAATGTGGAACAGACTCCCTCCAGACGTGGTTCTGGCCAGCTCAGTAGATTGCTTTAAGAAAGGCCTGGATTCTTTCCTAAATGTACAGAATATAACTGAGTACTGACATTTATAGGTAAAGTTGATCCAGGGTAAATCCGATTGCCTCTCGGGGGATCAGGAAGGATTTTTTTCCCCTGCTGTAGCAAATTGGATCATGCTCTGCTGGGGTTTTTTGCCTTCCTCTGGATCAACTGTGGGTATGGAGTTGGGTGTATGGGATTGTATTGTGTTTTTTATTTTGTTTGTTTGTTTTTTTATTTTTTTGTGGTTGAACTGGATGGACTTTTTTCAACCTGACTAACTATGTAACTATGTAACATGTGGATTCTATTTATCATCATTAGTCATTTAGGTCAACATTAGATCATTCAGAGATCCTCACTAAACTTCTGGAGAGAGTTTGCTGCACTGAAAGTAATAATTTTGCACACCCAATTTTTCAGTTTTTTATTTGTTAAAAAAGTTTGAAATATCCAATAAATTTCGTTCCACTTCATGATTGTGTGCCACTTGTTGTTGATTCTTCAAAAAAATTACAGTTTTATATCTTTATTTTTGAAGCCTGAAATGTGGCAAAAGGTCGCAAAGTTCAAGGGGGCCGAATACTTTTGCAAGGCACTGTAAGTGGAAACTTAAAAACAATGCTAGATATTCTCCTGTATTTATCTAGCTTTACATGACATGTAATATAGAAATGGGTTTGAGTAACAGGGCTGGATCTAGCCTGTCTGACGTGGGGATGCAGTAAAAAATGTCGGGGGGGGGGGGGGGCAGAGGATGTGAGGTCAGCAATTTGTAGGGCAGTGTACAGAGGCCATTAGTTTATAGGGCAGTGCACAGTGGGTTATCAGGGAAGTGTACATGGGTTAGCAAAACAGTATACAAGAGAAAGCAGGGCACAGGACAAGGAGTCAGCAGGGCAGTGTACAGGGCATAAGCAGGGCAAAGGACAGGGGTCAGCTGGGTGGAGAGAAGGGGTTATCAGGGCGGAAGACAGGGGTCACAAGGGCAGAGGACAGGGATCAGCAGGGAAGAGGAGTAGGGTCTGCAGGGCAGTGCACAGGGTCCAGCAGGACGGAGGACAGGGATCAGAAGGGCAGAGGAAAGGGGGTCAGAAGGGCAGTGTACAATTGTAAGCAGAATGGAGGACAGGGGTCAGCAGGGCATAGGACAGCGTGTGGTATGGCAGAGGAGAAGGGTCTATAAGGCAGGACCAGCAGGACAGAGGACAGGAGTCAGCAGGACAGAGGACAGGAGTCAGCAGGACAGAGAACAGGGGTCATCAGGACAGAGGACAGGGGTCAGCAGAACAGTAGTTAGCAGGTCAGAGGACAGGAGTCAGTAGGGAAGCGGACAGGGGTCAGCAGGGCAGAGGAAAGGGGGTCAGAAGAGCAATGTACAGTGGTCAGAAGGGCAGTGTTCAGGAGTCAGCAGGACAGAGAACAGGAGTCAGCAGGGCAAAGGACAGGGGTTATCAGGAAAGAGGACAGAGGAAAGGGGGATCAGAAGGACAATGTACAGTGGTCCGAAAAGGGCAGTGCGTAGGGATCAGCGGGATGAAGGACAGAGATCAACAGGGCAGAGAAAAGGGTGTCAGAAGGTCAGTGTACAGTGGTCAAAAGGGCAATGTACAAGAATCAGCAGGGCAGAGGACAGGAGTCAGCAGGACAGAGGACAGGAGTCAAAAGCACAAGGCAAAGGGGTCAGCAGAATGGAGGAGAGGGGACATTTTGACTTTAGTTCCCTGCCGCAGGCTGCCCTTCCCTCCTCAGAATGTCCATTGGGTGGCTGGTCTGGGGGGGGGGGACTGAAATCTGAAGGGGGGGGGGGTATAACAAGCATGCTTTACTGCATATGCACACTGATTTAACTGTTGTGGGTTTAGTAACACTTTCTTTATTTTGTAGCAGTGTCACAGGAAGAGCTGCGTATTTTTGCCAGCAGTTTCTCCATACAGTAATTAGTGTTTGCCGAGACTCTTGCTTTTGCCCATTCAAGTTTTCTTTTCTTTCACCTGCAGTGATAGGCAAGGCAGGATATTGAAGGAACATCTAGAAAAGACAGTTGGATGGTATAACAGTAAAATAAACCAGGGGCCAAACAACAGACAGCACAGCTCCCTATAGACAAATTGTAACCTTTCCTTATTTTACATGTGATATTTACCCTGAGTAGATCAATACAATTAAAATGTGTCTTGACACTGAGTTAAGTAGGCTGAATGCCTTACAGGATTGTTCCCTCAATGCGGATCTAATCTTCAGCCCCCACTCTAAGTAGCTCTGCATTTACCTACTACAGAGAATAGGAAAGGAGTACATACAGTACACGCAGAATCTGCTTTTACATCTGCTCTGGAAGGAGTGGGTACAATTGCTGGTGGATGTATTGTACGTACACATAAAAGGCAATTGAAGGAAATAAAATAATTCATTGGCTTTGTTTAATTAATCGCCTTACGGAAAGAATATCATTTGAATGTCAAGAGGTGTGAAGGTCTTCCTGCCGCTACGTGCGATACAATGTTCTCCAGGTCTATTGACAAGAGCATCCAAAGATGCTATAGACTTCTGTAGGAAATATTGGATTTCAGGGGTTATTGGATTGCTTTTCTAATGAGTTTACCCATCTTTTACAAAATGAAAGCCAAAGTTAAGTCCGGATTCAGGTAGGGGCGCGCATTGTTACGGCGGCGCAGTGTATCGTATTTATGCTATGCCGCCGTAAGAGAGGCAAGTACTGTATTCACAAAGCACTTGCCTCCTAAGTTACGGCGGCGTAGCGTAAATGGGGCCGACGTAAGCACACGTAATTTAAATGAGGATGAGGGGGCGTGTTTTATGTTAATTTTTGGTGACCCGAAGTGATTGACGTTTTTCCCGAACGGCGCATGCGCCGTCCGTGGAATTTCCCAGTGTGCATTGCTCCAAAGTACGCCGCAAGGACGTCATTGGTTTCGACGTGAACGTAAATTACGTCCAGCCCCATTCACTGACGAGTTACGCAAACGATGTAAAATTTTCAAATTTCGACGCGGGAACGACGACCATACTTAACATTGGCTACGCCACCTAGGGGGCATGTTTATCTTTACGCGGCATATCTCTTACGGAAACGGCGTATCTTTACTGCGACGGGCAAGCGTACGTTCGTGAATCGGCGTATCTAGTAATTTACATATTCTACGCCGTAATCAACGGAAGCGCCGACTAGCAGCCAGCGGAAAAATTGCACCCTAAGATACGACGGCGCAGGCCGTCGTATCCTAGCTAGGTTTAAGTGTATCTCAGTTTGAGCATACACTTAAACTTACGACGGGCTTAGATTCCGAGTTACGTCGACGTATCTACTGATATGCCGGCGTAACTCTTTGTGAATCCGGCCCTTAATGTTTAGTTAAAAAAAAATCAGCACAAGGGACATAGTAAATTAATCCAATGTGTCCCTTGTGCTGCTGGATCCAGGTTTCCTTAATATTTCCTCCTTAGACCCCCCACCCCCACTGCACATCTTCCATTGAGACACGGATTAATAGTCCAGATGGACCTGTACTCAGCAAGATTGCCAACTATGTCTGCCCTTTCCACCCAACTCCTCCATTAATAGAAGCCATACTACAGCTTTTATAAATTAAAATATGATCTATGAAAAGAGGGCAGGCAGATCGTGTTTCATTCATAAAAGCTATAGTACAGCTCCTATGAATGGAGGAGGTAGACAGAAAGGGCAGGCCTAGTCAGCTCTCTTGATGAGTGCCTGTCATGTGGCTGTCAGTTCTTTTAACTTGCACCACTCCAGTAGATTTTAATGGTAGTGGACAGGGGGGGGGGAGAAGATTTTGACTAATGCAAAAGCCAGCAGTACAAGGGGCACATCCGATTTATAATACATTATTCCCTTGCAGTAATTAAATTTTTTTAACTATATTTAGGCTTTAACTTTTGGCTAATTCAGCAGGAATTTACTGAAATGCAATCAGTGTATAGCACTTACTTAGCAGCACTGAAAGTGGGTGTCAGCCTGAGTTAAAGTGGCAACAATCTTCTTTTCAGTTTGGATAGACTAGGGCAGGGGTGGGCAATTATTTTTTCCATGGGGCCACATGAGAAACTAAAAATATTTTGGAGGGCCGGGCCAAAAGGCTAAACTCAATACTGCATAGAATCAATTGTATTTCTTTATAAAAAGCAGTAAATATCATTGTTGGACAACTGGTACGAGTACTTGTTATAGACATGGCACAGGAGGGGGACAGAGGCTGGGCACATGGCACAGGAGGGGGACAGAGGCTGGGGACATGACACAGGAGGGGACAGAGGCTGGGGACATGACACAGGAGGGGGACAGAGGCTGGGGACATGACACAGGAGGGGGACAGAGGCTGGGGACATGACACAGGAGGGGGACAGAGGCTGGGGACATGACACAGGAGGGGGACAGAGGCTGGGGACATGACACAGGAGGGGGACAGAGGCTGGGGACATGACACAGGAAGGAGACAGAGGCTAGGGACATGACACAGGAGGGGGACAGAGGCTGGGGACATGACACAGGAGGGGGACAGAGGCTGGGGACATGACACAGGAGGGGGACAGAGGCTGGGGACATGACACAGGAGGGGGACAGACGCTGGGGACATGACACAGAAGGGGGACAGACGCTGGGGACATGACACAGGAGAGGGACAGACGCTGGGGACATGACACAGGAGGGGGACAGACGCTGGGGACATGACACAGGAGGGGGACAGACGCTGGGGACATGACACAGGAGAGGGACAGACGCTGGGGACATGACACAGAAGGGGGAAAGACGCTGGGGACATGACACAGGAGGGGGACAGACGCTGGGGACATGACACAGGAGGGGGACAGACGCTGGGGACATGACACAGGAGGGGGACAGACGCTGGGGACATGACACAGGAGGGGGACAGACGCTGGGGACATGACACAGGAGGGGGACAGACGCTGGGGACATGGCACAGGAGGGGGACAGACACTGGGGACATGACACAGGAGGGGGACAGATGCTGGGGACATGACACAGGAGGGGGACAGAGGCTGGGGACATGGCACAGTGGCTGCAAATAAATTATCATATCACTTCTTCACATCATCAGTATGCTGTGTCTTCCTCCTGTGTCCCTTTCACCTCTCCACAGATATTTTAGTATCGGGGTATCGAGTACTCCAGCTAATACTCGGTATCGGTCCCCATACCGATACTGGTATCGGTATCGGGACAACCCTATTGGCAACACTGCCCGGGGGCCGGATTAAAAGGTCCGCCGGGCCGTATACGGCCCGCGGGCCATAGTTTGCCCAGGTCTGGACTAGGGGAAGGTTATAAACCCTGGCAGTTGTTTCTCTGGCATCTGTGTTCTATTGTGGAGATTTCCTTTCACTTCCTGTCCTATAATCGAAAAAGGAAGTAGTAAGAAATCCTTCTAAATAGAGGGATTCCCTGGTTGTCATCAGGGTCACAAGAACTAGTTTTTCCATTGATTTCCCCTCTATTACTGTTCTGGGGACAACCCAATTTTTTTTATTTTATTTTAGTTTTACTTTTGGTGAATAACAGTAAACAGGACAAATATAGAGGGGGAATCTTCCCAATGCACAAACAGCAGTAAAACATCTGACAGGTGTTCTAATCCCTCTCCACTCCTACCTAAAACTAAAAAAGTCTTGCCTTTAGTTATACTTTGACTTACTTGCTTACTCATACCTCCCAACCAGTGTTGCCAACCTAGCAGATTGAAGTTTACTGACAGGACACCCCAAATTTACTGGTATTTCCAAAAGTTTCAAAATTACAGTTTTAAGTGCAAATTTCAGTATTTAGGCTACAAACAAATACAATATGCAATTAGCAATGTGACTTAAGGTAGATAATAATCACTTGCTGACCGCTGCACGGCGATATATGTCGTCACAATGGCAGCGGTGGGCAAATGGGCGTACAGGTACAGCCTCTTTAATTTGTAGCGGGTGCCCGCGTGCCCACTGCGTATTCCATGGACATGCCCGTGGGCCCCGCAACCACGATCATGACACGGAGAGGCTTAACGGGGACATGCCTATGTAAACAAGGCATTTCCCTGTTCTGCCTAGTGACATGGCAGGGATCTACTGCTCCCTGTCATCGGGAGCAGAGATTGCTGTCATGTCAGTGGTAGCCCCCCCCACAGTTAGAATAACTCCCTAGGACACACTTAACCCCTTGATTGCCCCCTATTGTTTAACCCCTCCCCTGCCAGTGTCATTTACATTTACACAGTAATCAGTGTATTTTTATAGAAATGATCGCTGTATAAATGACAGTGGTCCCAAAATGGTGTCAAGCGTGTCTGATCTGTCCGCCATAATGTTGCAGTCCCAATAAGAATCGCAGATTGCTGACATTACTAGTAAAAAAAAAAAATTATAATAAAAATGCCATAAAACTATCCCCTATTTTGTAGATGCTATAACTTTTGCGCAAACCAATCAATATAGGCTTATTGCGATTTTTTATTACCAAAAATATGTAGAAGAATACATATCGGCCTAAACTGAGGAAAAAAATGAGTTTTTTTTATATATAAATATTTTTGGGGGATATTTATTATAGCAACAAGTAAAAAATATATATTTTTTCAAAATTGTAGCTCTTTTTTGTTTATAGCAAAAAAATACCACTAAAAGAACGCTCTATTTGTGGGAAAAAAAGGACGTCAATTTTGTTTAGGTGCAACGTCTCACAACCGCGCAATTGTCAGTTAAAGCGACGCAGTGCCGTATTGCAAAAAGTGCTCTGATCAGGAAGGGGGTAAATTCTTCCAGGGTTAGGGTAAAAAACATAGGGCCAGATTCTCCAATATTCTGCGGCGGCCTCGCATAAGCTATTTACACTACGCCGCCGCAACTTACTGGAGCAAGTGCCGTATTCCTCAAGCACTTGCTCCGTAGTTTGCGGAGGCGTAGTGTAAAAGGCCCGGTGTATCCCCGCGTATTTCAAAGGGGGCGGCTTCTATTTAAATTAAGTGCGCCCCCATTTCGATCGAACTGCGCATGCGCCGGGCTAAAAATAGCCCAGTGCGCATGCTCCAGTTCTCGGTGGAAAACGTCAATGACGCCGACGTGTGCGTCATTGACGTAAAGTCGTATTCAAGAACGACTTAGAAAAACACCGTACCCGACGGGAAAAGACGACACGGACCCGACGCCATACTTAACATGGCATACGTGGGACTGGCGTAAGGTTACCCCTCATATAGCAGGGGTAACCTTACGCTTACGCAAACGACGTAAGCGACGGTTACGCAACGCAAATTTGTTCGGGAATCGGCGTATCAGGCTCATTTGCATAAACAAATGAGACCTGAACGTAAACGGCACCTAGCGGCCGGCGGTGAATTACATTTAAGATCCAACAGTGTAACAGTGACTTACACATGTCGGATCTTCAGCGTATCTATGCGAAAATGATTAGTCATTACTTTTATTTGTTATATCAAAGTGTGATGGTGAGCAGAGGACAGCAGGTGCTTACTAAACAGATGGCCGGAAACACTTTTCAATTTGTTGCCTTTAAAGGAACACTAAAGGTTCGTTTTTTATTAGATCAATTGATTGCTGTAAGCTAGAGCATTTAAATATCACTTACCTCGTTTTTCCTTTTGACCCCCAAAATACAGTAATCCAGGTTTGAAAATGCAATTTCCTGTCTCTCCTCTTCTTGCTTTCCACCAGCATCTGAGCCGTTTTGCATGGTGGAAAGCAGAATGTGCTCACCCCCTCCCTATGACTACAGCCCTGCATGAAGATGCTCTCTTATCCCTCACAGGCATGGAGGCTAAGCCTAATGGGAACTGTAGTTCCCATTAGGCCGTGATGTAGCAAGAATGAATGCGCACCGCAAACCAGGAAGTCAGTGAGAATAACGATTCAGGAGTGCTGGAGGTGAATAAAACAGCTCGATTTCAACAGGTATCAAACTAGTTATAATGCAAAACATTACTTTTTACTTTATCAGCTACTGTCAGACTTTAATTTAAGAGGAAAATATTGTTGTCTTTACAACCCCTTTAACACTGCAACCTGTGGGCTCCTGTGCCAGAGGCTTCCCCTAACTTTTTTATAGTCTTGAAACTGAGCACTCTAATTGGCCACAGAAGTGCCACTGGAAAATAGGCATGAATTTAATATTTACAATCCAGGTCAACCCTATCCTGCTTTTCATTTAAACATTCACCATGCCAACTGAAGCATATACAGTATTTACCTTTTCAAAAAGGATTTGGAGTATTAATCTTCCAGATTGGATCTAATTTAATATCCTGAAGATATGTAAACTGTATTTTCTTTGGAGACAAATGTGGTTGAAACACTTATTCAGCAGTGGATGGAGCTCCCTGCGTTTACATAAAAAGGTAAATAAGACCAACACTGATATTTAATAAACCCCAAGCTAAATGGAAAATAAAACAATAAAATATAATTCTGTCTTTCAAAGCAGTATAACCAAGTTTTCAATATAAATGTAACGTAAACAGTTGAAGTGATGTATGCTTCTTGCTTGGTCCATTTATTTGCTCTTTGACAGATTCATGAAGCACATGCCTAAAGTAAACTGCTGGCTACTTTAACATGAATGTGTAATCACATGCTTTTTTTATACAGCACATTATCTCAGGTTTATCATTCAGCCCGCTGTGTTTCTGTTGTAATGATTAATCACCCACATTTACACATTTATTTCTACCCAGAAAGCTCTGTCTTGTTTCTTTACAATTTCTGATCTCCCTAGTTGATATAGGTGATGTAGGCAGTCTGAACAATAAGAATATTCTGTAAAAGGCAGTGCAATAAAATAAACATCCCTGACACTCTTAATGCCTAAGGAGCTGTGCTTCTTTTGTTAGTCAGATCTATTCTGACAGGTGGTATTTACATTTTACATATTGCTCTATATTTCTCTTTATTCAGTGGAAGACAGTGTTCAAATGGAACTTTTACATCAAAACTTTTTCATAGTGAAACACAGAGTAAAATGAAAGAAGTACATTTTTTTTAAAGAGTTGTTAAAAACATCATATTGCAAACTTCAAATTAGAAAACTGTAACATGCAATAAGTTCAAGGAATGTTTTTGATTTTGTCAGTATGGTGATAATCAGACTTGGAAAGGTGATCTGGCAACTCTGGCTTTTGCCTGAAGTGCTGTTATATTAAAGTGTTATGATGAGCAGAGGACAGTAGGCAGCGACCTCTGGTGCTCGCGATTTTTTTTTGGGGGGGGCGCAAACAAACGAAAAAAATAAACCCCATCAATTGCAGCCTCACTGTGCCCATCAATTGCCGCCACTGTGCCCATCAAGTGCCGCCACTGTGCCCATCAAACACAGCTACTGTGCCATAAAATTGTCGCCACTGTGCCATAAAATTGTCGCCACTGTGCCATGCCATCAAACGCAGCCACTGTACCATGCCATCAAATGCAGCCACTGTGCCCATCAATTGTCGCCACTGTGCCATGCCATCAAACGCAGCCACTGTGCCATCAATTGTTGCCACTGTGCCCATCAATTGTCGCCACTGTGCCATGCCATTAATTGTTGCCACTGTGCCATGCCATTGTCGCCATTGTGCCCATCAATTGTCGCCACTGTGCCATGCCAAACGCAGCCACTGTGCCATCAATTGTCGCCACTGTGCCATGCCAAACGCAGCCAAAGTGCCATGCAATTGTCGCCACTGTTCCCATCAATTGTCCCCACTGTGCCATGCCATTATCGCCACTGTGCCCATCAATTGTCGCCACTGTGCCATGCCAAACGCAGCCACTGTGCCATCAATTGTCGCCACTGTGCCATGCCAAATGCAGCCACTGTGCAATGCTATTGTCGCCACTGTGCCCATAAATTGTCGCCACTGTGCCATGCCATTGTCGCCACTGTGCCCAGTTTTTTGGGGGGGTGCAAACAAACGAAAAAAACCCCCCCATCAATTGCAGCCTCACTGTGCCCATCAATTGCCGCCACTGTGCCCATCAATTGCCGCCACTGTGCCCATCAAACGCAGCTACTGTGCCATAAAATTGCCGCCACGCCATCAAACGCAGCCACTGTACCATGCCATCAAATGCAGCCACTGTGCCCATCAATTGTCGCCACTGTGCCATGCCACCAAACGCAGCCACTGTGCCATCAATTGTTGCCACTGTGCCCATCAATTGTCGCCACTGTGCCATGCCATTAATTGTTGCCACTGTGCCATACCATTGTCGCCATTGTGCCCATCAATTGTCGCCACTGTGCCATGCCAAACGCAGCCACTGTGCCATCAATTGTCGCCACTGTGCCATGCCAAACGCAGCCAAAGTGCCATGCAATTGTCGCCACTGTGCCCATCAATTGTCCCCACTGTTCCATGCCATTATCGCCACTGTGCCCATCAATTGTCGCCACTGTGCCATGCCAAACGCAGCCACTGTGCCATCAATTGTCGCCACTGTGCCATGCCAAATGCAGCCACTGTGCAATGCCATTGTCGCCACTGTGCCCATCAATTGTCGCCACTGTGCCATGCCCCTGTCGCCACTGTGCCCAGTTTTTGGGGGGGCGCAAACAAACGAAAAAACCCCCCCCCACCAATTGCAGCCTCACTGTGCCCATCAATTGCCGCCACTGTGCCCATCAATTGCCGCCACTGTGCCCATCAAACGCAGCTACTGTGCCATATAATTGTCGCTACTGTGCCATAAAATTGTCGCCACTGTGCCATGCCATCAAACGCAGCCACTGTACCATGCCATCAAACGCAGCCACTGTGCCATCAATTGTTGCTACTGTGCCCATCAATTGTCGCCACTGTGCCATGCCATTAATTGTCGCTACTGTGCCATGCCATTGTCGCCATTGTGCCCATCAATTGTCGCCACTGTGCCATGCCAAACGCAGCCACTGTGCCATCAATTGTCGCCACTGTGCCATGCCAAACGCAGCCAAAGTGCCATGCAATTTTCGCCACTGTGCCCATCAATTGTCCCCACTGTGCCATGCCATTATCGCCACTGTGCCCATCAATTGTCGCCACTGTGCCATACCAAACGCAGCCACTGTGCCATCAATTGTCGCCACTGTGCCATGCCAAATGCAGCCACTGTGCAATGCCATTGTCGCCACTGTGCCCATCAATTGTCGCCACTGTGCCATGCCATTGTCGCCACTGTGCCCATCAATTGTTGCCACTGTGCCATGCCAAACGCAGCCACTGTGCCATGCCATTGTTGCCACTGTGCCTATCAATTGCCGCCAGTTTGCCCCTAAAATGCTGCCAGATTGCCCCCCGCCTGGCACTTGCCTTTCTCGGTCAGCCATCCTTGGATCCTTCTCCACGATCCCTCGAAGTAGCCCCGCACTCGCTGTTGCTTCAGCCAATCAGGTTACCGGTAACCAGATCCGGTGAACCTGATTGGCTGAGATGCGTGTCAGTGTTAATCAGAGAACGCACACCCCGTGCGTCCCCCGGTTAACTATTTGAAAGCCAATTACAGCCCTCAGGATGTATTTGGAAAGCCTATCAGAGCTGTTGTAGACACTTCCACAGCCAACCAGCTGGTTTTATAAGATGGCCGGCGCTCACCAGGGGGCCAGCCATCTGAATAGTGGGCAGCGGCGACAATACACAGACTCATGCAATGCATGAATCTATGTATTGTTTTTCAGTGGCAGTGCAGGAGCGAGAGGGGGCGGCACTCCTGCGCCCTCTATGGATGCACCGCCACTGACAGTAGGTGCTTACTAAACAGATGACCAGAAACACTTTTAAATTTGTTGTCTTTAACACTACAACCTCTGGGCTCCTGTGCGTTACCTCCCAGTGCTTCCAGCAGTGGACCATCATATAAAGAAATAATTCCGGACGGCTACACTTCTAAAAATCCATTTATTAAAGGTTCATATGACAAGTAGTTAACAGATGGAGCAGAGGACAAAGAGATAGACGCGTTTTGCGCAAATGTTAGCGCTTAGTCATTACCATTATTTGTTATATCAAAGTGTGATGGTGAGCAGAAGACAGCAGGTGCTTACTAAACAGATGGCCAGAAACACTTTTCAATTTGTTGCCTTTAACACTGCAACCTGTGGGCTCCTGTGCATTACCTCCCAGTGCTTCCAGCAGTGGACCATCATATAAAGAAATAATTCCGGACGGCTACACTTCTAAAAATCCATTTATTGAAGGTTCATATGACAAGTAGTTAACAGATGGAGCAGAGGACAAAGAGATAGATGCGTTTTGCGCAAATGTTAGCGCTTAGTCATTACCATTATTTGTGTGATGGTGAGCAGAAGACAGCAGGTGCTTACTAAACAGATGGCCAGAAACACTTTTCAATTTGTTGCCTTTAACACTGCAACCTGTGGGCTCCTGTGCATTACCTCCCAGTGCTTCCAGCAGTGGAGCATCATACTGATGAAGACTCATTAATTAATTGATTTCCTGATACAATCTCAGGGTTACCCATTTCTGCGGCTGATTTCAATTTACTATGGGTGAGACAATGAAATCTACAGACAAAAAGATTCACATGCTCACCTCTTAGCTCGGTCCCAACAGGAAGTAGAAACCTCCCTCACAGATTTATTAAAAATACAACATCACAAAAATGCATTCTCATTGGTCAACCCATACAATTCACACCCACTCCATTCTCAGTACCACCCACCCCCTTGTGACGTCTGTAACACATGACACATATTTCAAAGTCCATGAGCAAAGGGAAAGAAATGGAAGTCCATGTTTGGGCATGCTGCCCAGTGTAAACAAGTTCATTCAGCTCTGCAAACAGTTTTCTTCCAAAAAGTCACACAGGCTCACAGTTCATTTAGAAATGCAATGGGGGATGGGAACTTCCTCTCGAAAATCCACAATTGCTTCTCCAAAGTGAAGCGTCCAGGAATTCAACATAAAGGAGGGGCCGTAATTAGGAGTGAGGAGGGGAAGAAGGTTTGAACACATTTGAAACATAATGGAGAAGAAATAGCATCTACTCCCATCTTCAGTTTTTTTGCCCTATATTGATAACTTCTTTGCCTTCATTTCAAACAGATTTGTAGTTGTAACTTTAAAGCATTATCTGTTTCTTCATGTAAGGATAATAACAGTGCTACAATATATATCCACACATAATAACTCCATAGATCAAGCAATAAAAGGAAACAAAACAAACAAACGATATAATGAAGGAAAGGCAACATCTGAGTAGCTCTATTCATAACACAAAAATATTCATTTTATTTCACATCTACCACAATACTCATAACGTTATAGGATATCTCTCTGACACCCTCTAAGAGCCGGTTCACACTGGGGCGATCCGACTTCCAGCGCGACTTCCAGAGGCGATTCCGACACGACTTGAATGTGAACCACAGGGCGACCTGAGGCGATCTGGGGCGATTTATAAATCGCCTCCAGGACAGGGAATGTCAGAAATGGCCAATCAGAGCTACTAAGCTCTTCTGACATCATTCTTCTTCCTGTTTGATTTCTTCTTCCCTGTTTTCCTGTGTCTAAAATGCTCTCTGTGCGTTACAATAGATCAGGGATCTATTGTTGTTGGGGGATCTGTTGTTCCTGCCAGGGATCTAGTTTTGTCAAAGATCTATTGTTGTTCTCATGTGAATTTGTGTTCCGATCAGGGATCTATTGTTGTCAAGGATCTATTGTTGTTCTCATGTGAACTTGTGTTCCGATCAGGGATCTATTGTTGTCAAGGATCTATTGTTGTTCTCATGTGAACTTGTGTTCCGATCAGGGATCTAGTGTTGTCAAGGATCTATTGTTGTTCTCATGTGAACTTGTGTTCCGATCAGGGATCTAGTGTTGTTGAGGGATCTGTTGTTCCTGCCAGGGATCTAGTGTTGTCAAGGATCTATTGTTGTTCTCATGTGAACTTGTGTTCCGATCAGGGATCTATTGTTGTTGGGGGATCTGTTGTTCCTGCCAGGGATCTAGTTTTGTCAAGGATCTATTGTTGTTCTCATGTGAACTTGTGTTCCGATCAGGGATCTATTGTTGTTGAGGGATCTGTTGTTCCTGCCAGGGATCTAGTTTTGTCAAGGATCTATTGTTGTTCTCATGTGAACTTGTGTTCCTTTCAGGGATCTATTGTTGTTGGGGGATCTTTTGTTCATGCTATTGAGCTAATGTTGTCAATGATCTATTGTTGTTCTCATGTGAACTAGTGTTCCGATCAGGGATCTATTGTTGTTGGGGGATCTGTTGTTCCTGCCAGGGATCTAGTTTTGTCAAGGATCTATTGCTGTTCTCAAGTGAACTAGTGTTCCGATCAGGGATCTATTGTTGTTGGGGGATCTGTTGTTCCTGCCAGGGATCTAGTGTTGTCAAGGATCTATTGTTGTTCTCATGTGAACTTGTGTTCCGATCAGGGATCTATTGTTGTTGGGGGATCTGTTGTTCCTGCCAGGGATCTAGTTTTGTCAAGGATCTATTGTTGTTCTCATGTGAACTTGTGTTCCGATCAGGGATCTATTGTTGTTGAGGGATCTGTTGTTCCTGCCAGGGATCTAGTTTTGTCAAGGATCTATTGTTGTTCTCATGTGAACTTGTGTTCCTTTCAGGGATCTATTGTTGTTGGGGGATCTTTTGTTCATGCTATTGAGCTAATGTTGTCAATGATCTATTGTTGTTCTCATGTGAACTTGTGTTCCGATCAGGGATCTATTGTTGTTGGGGGATCTGTTGTTCCTGCCAGGGATCTAGTGTTGTCAAGGATCTATTGTTGTTCTCATGTGAACTTGTTTTCCGATCAGGGATCTATTGTTTTTGGGGGACCTAATTGTTCCTGCAAGGGATCTAGTGTTGTCAAGGATCTATTGTTGTTATCATGTGAACTAGTGTTCCGATCAGGGATCTATTGTTGTTCTTGTCATTTGAAGTAGTGTTCCTGTTAGGGATCTACTTTTTTGGGGAATCTATGGTTCCTGTCTGCATCTACTATTGCCAGCATGGGATATACTGTTCCTGCCAGGGGATCTATTGATGCCGGTGAGGGAGTTCATGCCGCCATTCTCTGTGCAAACAAGTGGCATGTATGGAACTACAACCAGCACGCCTAGGCAAGGAAAATAGACATATAATAAAAAGGTTAAACTTACTTTTGGCAGTGCGGTCGGTCTCAGACAATATGCCCCAATCCTCAAAGGTCAGGTGAGAAATGTCCAGCCAGGCATTGTCCCTCTTCATTTGGTCCTTGTAAAAGGGGGTCCCTCTTGTCGTAGAGGCATGGTCTCTCTTTTACCAGCCTTATAAGGGACTCATTATCCACGGCCTTTTTCCTAACTCTGGCAGCCACAGTGCAAACAGAGACAACGTACTAAGAAAGTGAAAGTAATCCGTGCCAAGAAGGTGGGAAGAAGGTGGGGGCTGCCTGGGGACAGGGGAGTACCTGGTGGCTTCTGGGTAAATTCCTCTCTGCTTCTGGCAAAATCGCCTCACTATGAACAGGGATCAGACTTGAAAGCTACTTCCATTGAAATCAATGGGTAGGAATCGCCTACAAGTCGGATTGAAGTAGTACAGGAACTTCTTCTGAAGTCGGATCGCCTTGAGTCGTGTGTATTAACACCAGTCCCATTCACTTGCATTGTTTTTCTTGACAGCACGACTTGGGACGACTTGAGGCGATTTCAAGTCGGATCACAAATCGCCCCAGTGTGAACCGGCTCTTAAGGACTACATGTCTCATGGTTCCAATGACCACAGCACATGCTTGCCTATATAGTCATCCCTGGCTGTCTGTGTATGTCATAGGATCAGGAGTGTGCTAAATGATTGCTCCATTGGACCATGTGAGGCAGTGGAGCCACCCAGTGACCAGGAACTTGGGGGAATCTACCTGCTAAACTCAAAGAAAAGCTGGCATTTGTATAGGAGGAGGCAGAACACAATGGCCCGGATTCAGATACAAGATATGACGGCGTATCTCCTGATACGCCGTCGTATCTCTGAGTGCGGGCTGTCGTATCTATGCGCCTGATTCATAGAAACAGTTACGCATAGATTTCCCTAAGATTCGACTGGTGTAAGTGTCTTACACCGTCGTATCTTAGGCTGCATATTTACGCTGGCCGCTAGGTGGCGCTTCTGTATAGTTACGCGTAAAATATGCTAATTAGGTATTTACGCCGATTCAGAAACGTACGTCCCGCCGGCGCATTTTTTTACGTCGTTTACGTTAGGCTTTTTTCGGCGTATAGTTACCCCTGCTATATGAGGCGTATCTAATGTTAAGTATGGACGTCATTCCCGCGCCGAGTTTTGAAAATTTTACGTCGTTTGCGTACGACGTTCGCGAATAGGGATGGACGTCATTTACGTTCACGTCGAATCCAATACGTCCTTGCGGCGTACTTTGGAGCGCTGCACACTGGGATATTTCATGAACGGCGCATGCGCCGTTAAAAAAAAACGTCAAAAGCGCGGGGTCCTCCGAAATTTTAATAATACCCACCCACAACATCCCCATTTGAATTAGGCGGGCTTACGCCGCCACACATACGTTACGCCGCCGTAACTAAGGGTGCAAGTTCTTTCTGCATACGGAACCTGCGCCCAAAGTTACAGCGGCGTAACGTATCTAAGATACGTTACGCCTGCAGATAGATAGAGCATTCTATCTGAATCCGGGCCAATGTATATATTGAGGCCAGCTACATTAATTAATATTAAAATGCTAACGTATAAAAAACTTTTCAAAACTTTTCAGCTAAATGCACAGTTTAATTGCACAATAGTTATTATTTTACCTGACAATTTTTTTTTTTATTCTGAACAGTTTTACACACCTCTTGCACACAGTAGGTAGTCAGACACTTATTTTCGAATTCAGCAGTTTGGCATCATGGTCCAGTTTTATGGCTTACTATGTTACAACTCCACAATCAGCCTGATGACTGGACAATGATGACAACTAATAACTGGACAATGGTATCTTCACCTCTGCTAGCATTTAGCTAACTCAGGAAACATAGTTACATAGTAGGTAAGGTTGGAAAAAGACACAAGTCCATCAAGTCCACCCTATGTGTGTGATTATATGTCAGTATCAAGGCCCGTACACACGGTCGGACTTTTTGCCAACAAACTTCAAAATCTGCAAGTTTTCAAATTTGGCCGATCGTGTGTACGCTCCATCGGACCAACTTTTTCGGGTTTCATCAGACAAAAAGTTCGGTCTGCAAACGGACAAACTTTACGTCAACAAAAGTCCGATAATGCCTTGTCCAACCGTGTGTACAGCAAGCAATCGGACTTTTGTACAAAGTACAAACGCGCATGCTCAGAAGCAAAGACCAGCCGGAAGCGTTCTGTCTGGTAGAACTAGCGTTCGTATTTAAAGGGGAACATTCGTGACCCGGCAAGTTCTTAAATCAAGAAAAGCAGCGCACATTCTCTTCTTCTTTAAAATGTGATAATACTAAAAGCTGCTTTGCTGGTGATACTGACGGAGTAAAAACAAATGTCTTTTTCTTTGGATTAGTGTATTTTGGTTATATGAATCAAACATATTTTTATATATTTTTTTGTGGGTCAAGTTAGCACAACCCCATTGCGCAACATGTCTGCTTGATGAACGGACGTTTAGAAACGAATAAAATTGCACGAAACTGAAAATCGCGAATGCACACAGACGAAACCTCTACTAACTCTCAATTAGCAGAAGGAGCCCAAAGGGTGACGCCGTTTGTTGCCGAAAAAGTCAGAGCGTGTGTATGCTATGGGTGTGACCGGAGAACTCCCTTCGGACAAAAATCCAAGGGAATGTTTGTTTGATGTCTGACCGTGTGTACGAGGCTTAACATTGTATATCCTTGTATGTTGCAGTCATTCAGGTGCTCATATAATAGTTTTTTTAAACTATCGATGCCCCCACTGAGACCACCGCCTGTGGAAGGGGTTTCCACATCCTTGATGCTCTTACAGTAAAAAAAGGTAATGCTAAACCAGGAAGGAGCAGAGTGATCTTCCTGACCAAGGTCTGGTTCACACCAGATGCTGTCCAGTGTTTTTTTAACCACTTGCTCATTTTGCAAAATGCCGGGGGGAACTGGACATCATATGACATCTTCCAGAAGTGCGCCCTGCATGTGGCTGTGCGGCGGCTGCGATCTTTCACCCGCAGTGTCCACCGGACAAAGCTAATGACAGGTCACTGTACCAGCGCACTGCCGGTACCATGTGATCGCTGTGACCAATCACAGCAGATCACATGACAATTGTAAACAATGGATGGCTTCCTTTCATGCCACAATTGTGTTGCTAGCTGTGATTGGTCACAGTTACAGACAGGGCCAATCACAGACCATCTGCACCATGGCCAATCACAGCTAATCATAACAATACTCACTGAATGAATCAGTTTCCTTCAGTAAAAATGGTTGCTTATACCAACTCATTGGTATAAGCAATCATAATGCTTAAACTTAAAAAAAAAAATCCTGATCACTTCCCCACAGTAGTTACTATGGTAACACTGTATTGCTCTGATCATGGTGTGTTAAAAAAAAAAAAAAAAACATACTGTTACCAGTCAGTGTCCCTGATCACCACCACACCAGTTTTATGGCACTTTACTGCACTGGTGACAGTATTTAAACAAATGAAAATTTTTCCCAAAAAAATTTGACAAAAAAATTACAATTTCGGGGCTTCAAGAAATTATATAGTATATCAGGATTGATCAGTTTTCAGATACAGTATATACTATAGTTTGTAAACTCTATAACTTTCATACAGACTAACTAATTTACAATGATTTGGGTTATTTTCACCAAGGAACCAGATATACAATTAGCAATAAAAAATATATAGTTAAATATTATTTTTATATAAATATATATATATAGGATCATTGTACAGGTAAAAAATTAACAACTCATAGATACCTGACTGGTCCATGTCAGGTATCTATGAATTTTTCATTTTTTACCTGTACAATGATCCTATATATATATATATATATATATATATATATATATATATATATATATATATATATATATATATATATATATATATAAATAATATTTAACTATATATTTGTTATTGCTAATTGTATATCGGGTTCCTTCTTTATATATTCCCTTTAGGCTGATTTATATGCTATGGCCCTTCTATAGTCTTTCAGTGCCTCTTGGGGTCCTGGTTTCCACTGTGCGGCGGCTGTCCGGATGTGCTGGCTTAGTAACATACATATTTCATTTTTTTTTTATTTTTCTTTTCTTTTGGTAAGTTAAACTTGTGCCGATTTTGTTGCATTTAGGTATTGAACATACACCTTCTGTATTAACCTAAATTATGTAAATTTCTTTGCATTTCGATACAATGTTATGCACTCAATTTGTGCATCTACTTTGATATTTAATGTATTTATTGCAGTTAATTATTTATTCATGTTGTTTTTGATGCCTAGCATTGCTTACAAGCTCCTGAGAAAGCTCCACTTTGAGCGAAACATGTCGAGCAAGTATACAAGCCAATGCTTCAATTAATCTTCCTTCTATACTTTATCGGAGATCTTATTTATTCATCTTGATTGATGTTGTTTTATATATATCTAATTGTTAAAAATAAAATATTTTTCTATTTTTCTATACTTCCTTGTTGTTGATTTCCTACTAGCACCGATCAATAGTCCCAGGGGTTCCGCAGGTACCCTTCCCTTCTTTATTCCTTTTTGACATATGAGCACCAGAATACACATCTTCCTGAAGAAAATAATGATTTTTTTAAGTGTAAAAATAAACTTGATATATGCAAAAATCCTTTGGCAACTGAAACAGTGTATTTGGCTGGTTGTCAGGCATTCCACTTAAAGTGGATGTAAACCTGAATTTATTTTTATTTTATTTTGATGTCACAATGTACAGTATATAATTTCTTATCATCTGTGCCCAGTCTTGCCACACAGAGTTAATCCAGCTCTGAGCAATCCTCTTTTATTGTTCAGTGAAATAAAACGGACTTACAGAGAAAAACCTTAGTCCGTTCCGCCCCCTTGCTGTGAGTGACAGGTTATTTACATATCTCATGCACTAGCTTCAGACAGGCATTATTTTTTAATTCCCACCCCCACTCCTTTTCTGAAGTCAGTGTAAAAAATACAAAGGGGAGTGTAGAGGTGGGCGGAGAGTCTACTGACATCACAACTCCACCCACCAAGCTCCAGACAACAGATTCACCCACAGAATCTGCATTTTTTTTGTTCATATAGGCATGAGGTGTGAATTAATTACCAAAGCTAGTTTATATTTTTAGTTTGGCCTTGATTAATATGCCGATTGCTTATCTACCATATATCAATACCTTAGTATGTACACATCATATCCGCAGCATCATTGACTGGTGAATGGTAATACTGACTGTGAAATACATTTTTTCATTATTATGTGCAATATACTACCAATTAACACTAGACACAAATTATTATTGTGAACTGATTCATTGCCTTATACAAATGATATTCATAATATTCATAATATTCTATGGGATAATTTTTTCAAGGGCAGAAATATGGTAATGCTCCCTACTAACCCACATGTATGTGAAGAAAAATTATTCACTGAAGTTAATGCTACACACTGCATAGCAGACAAAAGCAGCATTACCAAACACAGTGACCATATATACCAGTATGGAAAAATAAATAAATGATATATATATATATATATATATATATATATATATATATATATATAATGTATATACTGTGCATATATATATATATATATATATATATATATATGTATACAGTGCTAGTGTATAGTGGTGGCTTAGTATCCTCCACCGTGTACAATATAACCTAAGCTAGCCATGACTTCTTCATGACGTCTTTTGTATTGCTTCTTTTCTTCCTGGGATATTTCTTTCATAGATACAGATAAAAAAGGCTTTGATGAAAAAGAAAAGACTGTGACTTATGCCCTGTACACACGATCAGTCAATCCGATGAAAACGGTCTGATGGATTTTTCCATCAATCATCCGATGAAGCTGACTGATGGTCCGTCGCGCCTACACACCATCAGTTAAAAAAAACGATCGTGTCAGAACGCGGTGACGTAAAACACAACGACGTGCTGAAAAAAAGTTCAATGCTTCCAAGCATGCGTCGACTTGATTCTGAGCATGCATGGATTTTTAACCGATGGATGTGCCTACAGACGATCGGTTTTTATCTATCGGTTAGGTATCCATCAGATAATTTTAAAGCAAGTTCCATTTTTTTTAACCGATGGATAAATAACCGATGGGGCCCACACACGATCGGTTTGGTCTGATGAAAACGGTCCATCAGACCGTTTTCATCAGACAAACCGATCATGTGTACGCGGCATAAGGAGTGTTGATAACCAGGAGAACTATGAAAAATAATGCTTGCATGAACTGAGGAGCAGGAGGACTGATACGTTCTGAAACCCCAAGTGAAAGAGCAAGACTCATTAATATCCTTCTTCTGCAAATGCGCAGATGGATGAGCCAATCATTTGTCAGCGATTGCACATGTAAACTGCTATTTTATCATACATGTGGTTGTATGGACATTTTTGCTACAGAAGGTGGAGGTGGGTGGATTTCAGTAGCAATAAAGATGCACTTATCTTTTAAGTTCAAACAATGGGGTTGATTTACTAAAACTAAAGATTGCAAAATCTGGTGCAGCTGCGCACAGAAATCAATCAGCTTCTATATTATTTTTTTTAAATATGAATAAGTTGAAGTTAGAAGCTGATTGGCTACCATGTACATCTGCACTAGATTTTGCACTCTCCAGTTTTAGTAAAGCAACTCCAATGTTAACCACTTAAGACCCGGACCAAAATGCAGGTAAAGGACCAGGCCCCTTTTTGCGATTCGGCACTGCGTCGCTTTAACTGACAATTGCGCGGTCGTGCGGCATGGCTCCCAAACAAAATTGGCGTCCTTTTTTTCCCACAAATAGAGCTTTCTTTTGGTGGTATTTGATCACCTCTGCAGTTTTTATTTTTTGCGCTATAAACAAAAATAGTGCGACAATTTTGAAAAAAATTCAATATTTTTTACCTTTTGCTATAATAAATATCCCCCAAAAATATATATAAAAAAAGTATTTTTTCCTCAGTTTAGGCTGATACATATTCTTCTACATATTTTTGGTAAAAAAAATCGCAATAAGCATTTATCGATTGGTTTGCGCAAAATTTTTAGCGTTTACAAAATAGGGGGTAGTTTTATTGCATTTTCATATTTTTTTTTTTTTTACTACTAATGGCGGCGATCAGCGATTTTTTCGTGACTGCATCATTATGGCGGACACATCGGACAATTTTGACACATTTTTGGGACCATTGTCATTTTCACAGCAAAAAATGCTATAAAAATGCATTGTTTACTGTGAAAATGACAATTGCTGTTTAGGAGTTAACCACTAGGGGGCTCTGAAGGGGTTAAGTGTGACCTCATATGTGCTTCTAACTGTAGGGGGGCGGGGCTGGATGTGTGACATCATTGATCACCTTTTCCTATATCAAGAAACAGACGATCAATGACAGCGCCACAACGAAAAACAGGGAAGGTGTGTTTACACACACCTCTCCCCGTTCTTCAGCTCCGGGGACCGATCGGGGAACTCCAGTGGCGATCAGGTCCGCGGTTCCCGCGGCCGTGCCATTCTGCCGACGTATATCGGCGTTAGGCGGTCCTTAAGTTGTTAAGTGGAACATGAAACAGCTTATACTGATCTGTACCGTAAAACCTTGAATTGCAAGCATAAGTTGTTCCAGAAACATGCTTGTAATCCAAAGCACTTGTATATCAAAGAATTTCCCCATAAGAAATAATGGAAACTCAGATAATTGATTTCACAACCATTTATCCATAAGTCCTTCAGTTTATAGTCCATATAAAAAGATTATAGCAATGTGATAGGTTGTGTAACCATGAAATGTCCATCCACAAATAGAAGCCTCACTCATAGGTGAAAGGAACGCCCAATATTTAATGAGAAGCAGAGTGAAGGTGAATTTATAGTTGTTTTATTGAAAGAAACA
Organism: Rana temporaria; assembly: GCF_905171775.1. Classification (NCBI taxonomy): domain Eukaryota; kingdom Metazoa; phylum Chordata; class Amphibia; order Anura; family Ranidae; genus Rana; species Rana temporaria. The sequence continues at coordinate 323,778,891 of NC_053493.1, forward strand.
ACAAATTATAGCTTACTATAAGCTCTACAAAGTCTTCAAGCTACAGGATCCAAAACAGAACTTATTATAACTCTGTGAAAACAAAAAGTCATACAACCTCACCATCTAGAATGGAGGAGTTAGACCTTTCATTTATTTCTGTACCTCTATTTATAGATTTTTTTTTATTGATAGAAGCTATAGCACAGCTTGTGTGAAAGAACTAGGGGGAAGAAAGGACGGCCTTATTGTCACTATTGAGTGCCTGTGGTAGGTCCTTTGGCTTTATTAACCCCTGCTGGACTGGAAGACTATGGCTGTAGAAATGTGGGAGGAGGGTATTAGAGGGTGGAACATTTTAACTAAAACTAGTCATCAGCAAATGCAACAAGTCACATTGATTGTAAATACTGTCTCTTGCGCTGATATTTTTAAAACAATGTTATGACTAAACATAGGCTTTAATGTATACAGTATGTATAGTTGAAACTTTCTTTGTAGTTTTGAATAGAGTAGAGGAGAATTGGACCCCTTATAATGTTTTTTGTTGTTGTCAATCCTCTGGGTTAATGGGTCATGAGAATAGACCACTGGCCAGAACTTTCCTAGTATGCAATTGAGCTGCTGAGCTGCCCTGCATCCAGCGTGCTTTCCATTCAGTGCTGCAGGAGGTTTTGTGACAGATAAGAGACTCCATGGACCGGATGACACTTATGAAAATGAATAAGTCCAGGAATAGCAGCAGCTATCAACCGTTGTTGCTGATTAAGTGCTTTCTGGATCTGAAATCTCTGAAAGACTGTCTAGGCTGCCTAGGTTTGTGAGTGTTGATTTAATCTGGAATACATTTTTTGATGTCGGTTTCATGGGCAAAATTAACACCCAAGGACCAACTTTTCCCTACCTGTTTGACAGATGCATATCAACAACATTTTTTAAAGCAAGGACAATTCTTGCTTTCATCAAGAATACCTATATAGGGTTACGGTGTGACGCCACCACCGGCAACCGCAGACCAATCTTTCCACATCTGTTTGACAGGTGTATATAATTAACATTTTTGACAGCAAGGCCAATTTTTGCTTTCATCAAGAGTAGCTATAAAGGGTTATAGTGTGAAGGCACCACCAGCACCCAAGGCCCACTTTTTCCTCACCTGTCACTTCTATCCAAAGTCTGCGAAAAAGAAACACCAGAATTTATTCAAAACATTTCTGATCTTGTTCAGAGTGCACAAAATTGTGGCCTCATCTTACAGATTGGCCCCCCAAGCTGTTGTTTATAAAATAAAGAAAGCTTGAATGCAAAATATATTTTTTTTGGGCTTTATAAATGTAACTAGCTGAATACCCGGCGTTGCCCGGTCTTCCTATCTTAACCTTTTGGGGAGGAAAATCATAGTAATATAAATATACCCATCTTTTATATAAGGGTGTAGGTAAGGGTTAATTTAACTGTCATATATTTTTATTTGGCATATAAGTAATATGTGTACCAGGTATTATTGAAATATTTTCAGGCGTACAGAAGTTATGTGGGAACATACATTTCCCATTGATTTGCATGGGACTTTAAACAAAAACCCCGACCCTCACAAATGGGGGTAGTTAAGGGATAAATTAACTATCCTATAGTTTAAGTGGACATATAAGTAACATGTGACCAAGTGTTATGGAAATATCTACAGCCGTTTGGAAGTTATGAAGTAACATGTATTTCCCATAGAGTTGAATGGGACTTTAAAGGAAAACCCCGACCATGGCAAATAGGGGTGGGTAAGGGTTAAACCACCTATCCTATGTTTGTTGCTGACATATAAGTAACATGTGTGCCAAGTTTCATGTTAATATCTTTAGCCGTTTGGACGTGATGCTGGAACATGAAGTAACATGTATTTCCCATAGAGTTGAATGGGACTTTAAATAAAAACCCCGATCATGGGAAATGGGGGTGGGTAAGGGTTAAACCACCTATCCTATGTTTGTTGCTGACATATAAGTAACATGTGTGCCAAGTTTCATGTTAATATCTTTAGCCGTTTGGACGTGATGCTGGAACATACATACATACATACATACATACATACATACACACACAGACACGTTGAGTTTTATATATATAGATTATTGCTGCAGCAGGATCTATACACAGTACAGATGTGCCACATTACAGGCAGACTAATGGGAACCCATAGGCACTGTATTTAATTATTTTTTTAATTTTTATTGTTATTTCTAATTTTTATGGTTTCACTTTAAGCATCAGTAAATTACTACTCATTTAAAAATGATGTTTTTTACAAACTTTTTTCATTGATACATGTCCCCCAGGGCAGTACCTGGACCCCATAACCATTGCATGCCTAATTACTTGCACATATGCTTTCAAATTTGGCACTTTTGATTTTTACAGTTTGGGTCCTATAGACTTTAAATAACTACTCATTTAAAAATTATGTTTTTTACAAACTTTTTTTTCATTGATACATGTCCCCCAGGGCAGTACCTGGACCCCCATAACCTTTATATGTCCAATTACTTTCCTATAAGCCTTTAAAATGGGTCCCACAGACTTCAATGGTGTTCGTTATTCAGTTCTGAACGCTTGCAATGTTCGAAAGTTCTGCCGCAAACCGAACAAGGGGTCATTCAGCCCATCCATAGTTGTCACTGGAACAGGAATAGAGAGGAAATATTCCAGTGGTGACACTTGTTTTGGTGACAACTGTCTAGGAAGGGAGTTTCCTTTAATTTGTAGAGATTTTTTCTTGCTACACAAGACGTGATTGGAATTGTACCTAATGGGACGCAGAGAGTTAAGGATAAACTTACACGAGCTCTAACCATTTATTACTTTATCTAAAACACACAAACAAGTTTGACTATACATATACTTGTATTCTTTTGTCTGATGTTAGATGTCAGATTGAAACAAGCTTACTGTTGCATTCCCAGTTCTTTATTTAAAACCTTCTAAAATATGTAAATTCATCAGTTGTGGATTGTGATAATAGCCAGATGCATAACCAATATTTCATTGTCTTTATCATTGAGTGCTCATTTTACCCAAATAACTCCAAATTGTCCTATATTGCTATTGAATTATTTTGATATACCAAAGCGCATTTGTTTACTCACTTTGTTGACTGACACATGAGGCTAAATTTAGTTTATTATTGGTCAGGTTATTAGCAATTAGCCTGTTACTTTCCCCTTTGGGTTAAGAAATTTATAACATTCCTTTTAAAGTATTGACATTTATTGGCACAATTAGGCTTTGCTTCATGTCAAGGAGCAGGGACATGTAAACTCAATATGTGTCAATTAAAAAGACAGAATGTCTTTTAATGCTCGGAAAGCTTTGAAAAGCAAGTGTGCAATGCAATAAATTGTGCCTTATTGATTGACTTGTGTAATTCTAAAACATTAGGCAAATTCAGAGGATGAATGTTTGTTTACTGCATTTAATAATACATTTTGAACTTACATAATGGATGGTTCCCCATTACAAGGTTATGTACAGTATAAACCAGTGACATATTAGATAGATCTTGCTAGTTTAATAGCAAGATGTATATGTACTTTATAAACTAGTAGTCCACAGTCAGTGAGACAGGAGGCACCTGTGGGTATCCTGTCTACTGATTTTATTAATTTATTTTCCATACTACTGATTTTAATTGTTGTGACCTTTCAGTGAATATCCAACTGCATTACACACTTTCCATGAAGTTTCCATGTTTATTTTTTAACAACATTATTTAAAGCCGATCTGTAGTCAGATTAAACAGCAACTTCACTTTGGCTGAGAAACAACAAACCCCTCTGTGTGATCAATGGACATTTCCGGTGTTTTAACAAATTTTCTAGCATACTCCTATGTTTTTTTCCTATGACCCATAGATAACCAACTGTGGAGAACCAAATTATTCACTGTTGTCAGAATGGTTAGTGATATTCATGTGTATGTGTTCAAGTGCATGAAAAAATATTGAATTCAAAGTATTGACTCAAATACAAAATAAGATTGGTGAGATGGGCTGTCAATGCTATTGTTGACCTTTTCTGAATTTATTTCATAAGCAGTACATTTATTTATTGCTACCTTACAAAAATGGCTTGCATTTTAGCAATATAACAATGCTAAAGCAATGCCCACTAATTTCTGATTTCTGGAGACAGGTATGTGACTTAACTTGGTAAATAACATAAATAAACATGGAGTTAGACTCAGCTCTCTGTCTTCTCCATATTTCCTCACATAGATATAAACACTCTCAATGCAGCAAAAATTTTGATCCCCAGATCGTGGAAAACCTCTTAGGCCGCGTACACACGGTCGGACAAAACCGATGAGAATGGACCGAGGTTCAGTTTCATCGGTCCAAACCGACCGTGTGTATAGCCCATCGGTCTGTTTTCCTTCGGTCCAAAATTTTAAAACATGCTTTAAAATCGAACCGATGGACCGCTGCCCGATCGGTCCAAACCGATGGTTAGTACAGAAAGCATCGGTTCAAAACCCGTGCATGCTCAGAATCAAGTCGACGCATGCTTGGAAGCATTGAACTTCGTTTTATTCAGCACTTCGTGTGTTTGACGTCACCGCGTTCTGACCCAATCGGTTTTTGGAACTATGGTGTGTACGCACATCAGACCATCAGGCCACTTCAGCGGTGAACCGATGGAAATGGCCCGTCGGACCATTCTCATCGGTTTGGAACGACCGTGTGTACGCGGCCTTACACACCTTCTTTCAAAAATTGTCTCTCAGAGAGACCCTTTCAATGTCAAATGATCATTCAAAATGTTACTACAATACCTGGAACACCTAGATTAAATTTAGGTATTCCGAGGATAATGAAAGTCTGGTGGGCACATGAAGCTGTTGCCACTTTAATTTTCATCTCACCAGCCCATGCAGTTTATTTATTTATATATGTCTGACATTTTTTATCTCCTTTACAATTCTGAGTCATACCTTTAAAATGAATTCACAGTTTTTCCTTTTTTTTATTATTGTGTACCTTTTATTACTTGTTCCAAAGAAGTTAATTTAGTAATTTGAAGCCTCCACGTAGTTCATCTTATCCCATTACTGTATGTTAATTCATATAATCCTAACCCAACTTTCATGTTTCCCCTGTACATTATTTTATTTCTTTTGGTACTATATGAAATAATTGCATATTTGTATTCTCAAAAATCTTTCAATAAAAATTGATATTGTGAAAAAAAAATGCTAAAAATAGGAGTAAACCTGCAAATCCACTTTTATAATCATTTTAAACATACATGGAGAAGCCATGGAGATTCTGCCTGTAACATCATTCAGCATGACCGGTTTGAATCCCCTCTCTGCTCGTATCCTCAGCCGTATGTTCACACGACATCCACAACAAAAGATTTGCATTCTGTATCCTGTTTGAATCCCCTCTCTGCTCGTATCCTCATATGACATCCACAACAAAAGACCCGCACTCTGCATTTTGTTTGAATCCTTTCCCTGTCCGCATCCCCAGTCGCATGCTCACACGACATCCACAACAAAAGACCCGCACCCTGTATTTTGAACTCCTTTTTTCTGTTCGTATTTTGGATTCAACCGAATGCAAATCTTTTGCCACAGATGTCACACGAACACACGACCGAAAACACCAAAAGAAAAAGGACCCAAAACACAGAATGCAAATCCCTTGCCACAGATGTAATTTTCGTTTTTTTGAATGGGCAGTGAGTGTAGTTAGTAAAGCAGCTCCTCTTTTGTGCTGAGTAGTACAGTAAAGCCAAATAAACTTTTCTGTGGATTTTCATCTGAAGGAAGATCAGTTGGCCAGACTTTTGAACCCAAAAATGGTTTTCTGATAGAGTTTAAAAACGAACAAATTTTCTGAGAACGAACGAAAAGCGATCGTTTTTATGTTTGTTGTTAAAAAGTCTGACCAAGTGTATGGGGCTTAACAATCGTTAATATGGATGAGCCGCGTTTTGAAAGTGCTGCGAATCCCGATATATATTTACGAAAGTGCAAAATGACGAAAATCATTTTTCTGTTCGTATCTTAAGTCACATGCCCACATGACATCCACAACAAATTGTCATAGATGTCACACGAACACACGACCGAAAACACGAACAGAAAAAGGAATCCAAAACACAGAATGCAAATCATTGACGAAAATTCACGAAAATTATTGTCTAACAAGTAACGAACATGAATTAAACAGATTAACGAACCATCCCGCATGTACGAAAATAAAACGGTAACGAAAATACGAAACGATCGGAATACGAAAAAATCTCGTTGTACGAAAAACGAACGGGAACGAACAGGAAAACGGGCGTCTTATGAAAAACGAACGGAAACGAACCTATGGAACGATACGAAACAGAACAAATAAAAACATTTTTTTTTCTGTGCACATGTCTACAGTTTAGGGTCACTGTACATGCATATATATTTGTTGGTGAATAGCAATGCAAAAATCTGTATTTCTTCATTATTGAGGGTCATTTGTTTTATAATATAAAGAAAATCCTTGACAACAAAATAATTGTTCTATAGATGCACTATAGTGTTGTACATGGCAAACATTGAACATGCAGTCTGTGTTCCATTGTTTCAAAATAATGTACTGTATGTCACGGTTTGTGAAAAAGCTTTTGCTATTACTATTAGTGATGTCGCAAACCTAACATTTTCGGTTCGCAAACGGCAAACGCGAACTTCCGCAAATTTTTGGGCGAACCGCCATAGACTTCAATGGGCAGGCGAATTTTAAAACCCACAGGGACTCTTTCTGGCCACAATAGTGATGGAAAAGTTGTTTCAAGGGGACTAACGCCTGGACTGTGGCATGCCGGAGGGGGATCCATGGCAAAACTCCCATGGAAAATTACGTAGTTGTTGAAGAGTCCGTTTTTAATCCATAAAGGGCATAAATCACCTAACATTCATAAATTGTTTGGAATAACGTGCTTTAAAACATCAGGTATGATGTTGTATCGATCAGGTAGTGTAAGGGTTAGGGTTATGGTTAGGGTTACAGACAGGGTTAGGGTTAGGGTTACAGATAGGTGTAGTGATCATGTGTTAGGGTTACAGACAGGGTTAGGGTTAGGGTTACAGATAGGGTTAGGATTACAGACAGGGTTAGGGTAACAGATAGGGTTAGGGTTAGGGCCAAAGGGAATAACAGCACCACGACCACGACGACCCCTGCGGGGTGGCCTGCCTCTGCCTGTCATTTTTTTTTATTCGTTTAGTTGTACTATGCGTGCAAGCTACTGTGACACCAGATATGAGTGGCACTGTGCACTGGCAGAAGTTGGCAGAGTAGACGCTGTAGGCCTGACACACACGCCAGCAGACAACTAACTGCTATTCTATTGCAGTCAAAATAGTTTTTTTTTAATTAATCTACTGTGTCACCAGATATATGAGTGGTGGCACTGGGCAAGTGGGCACAGTATACGCTGTGAGCCTGACACACGCTGTCAGCCAGGCAACTGACTACTATTCTATTGCAGTAAATTTTTTTTATTTTTTTTATCTACTGTACCACCAGATATATAAGTGGTGGTGGCACTGGGCACAGTATAAGCTGTGGGCCTAACACACGCTGGCAATGGCAAACAACTGACTACTATTCTCTATTGCAGCCAAAATTATTATTATTTTTTTTAAATGTTATCGACTGTGCCACCAGATATATGAGTGGTGAGTGGCACTGGGCACAGTAGTATACGCTGTGAGCCTGACACACGCTGGCAATGGCAAACAACTGACTACTATTCTCTATTGCAGCCAGAATTTTTTTTTTTTTTTTAAATGTTATCTACTGTGCCACCAGATACAGTGGGTGTATATTGTGTCAATGTCGCTCCCTTTCTCAGGGAGATTGACCACCTACGAGCCCCATCGCGGGAGCCAGCGCCGAGCTGGCTTGCCACGATGGAGACAAAGCCGTCATAGAAGCGACGGGAGATCCGACTTGGATTCCCGCCAATTCTAGCAGGCGTTTGGTATGCATTCTGAGAGGGAGAACTCCCCGCCGGATTTTAAATAAAAATCCGGCATGGGTTCCCCCTCAGGAGCATACCAGGCCCTTAGGTCTGGTATGGGTTGTAAGGAGACCCCCCTACGCCAAAAAAACGGCGTAGGGGTCCCCCTACAATCCATACCAGAGCCGTATCCAAAGCACGCTACCCGGCCAGCCAGGAAAGGAGTGGGGACGAGCGAGCGCCCCCCCCCTCCTGAGCCGTACCAGGCTGCATGCTCTCAACATGGGGGGGTTGGGTGCTCTGGGGCAGGGGGGCACACTGCGGGCCCCCCCCACCCCAGAGCACCCTGTCCCCATGTTGATAAGGACAGGGCCTCACGTGGGTAGGTACCGGAGCATGATGGGACTGTGAGGCCTATATAAGTTGGATGCAAGCCGCGCACCCGTCATTGCAGCGAGAAGAAGCGTCGTGTCAACATCGGGAGAAGGCAGAAGAAGAGAAGTGAAGAAGATGACGTCACAGAAGAGCGGACTGGCCACCGCTAGTATAGCGGCGGCCAGCCCTGTAGGAGAAGGCACCGGACAGCGGGAGGAAGAACCGGGGTGCGCGGAGTCAACAGCGGAGAGCGGCGAACATAGAAGAAGACCCCCCCCGAGAGCGGAGAAGACCCCCAGAAATCGGAGAAGACCCCCGGAAAGTGGAGAAGACCCCCAGAGAGTGGAGAAGACCCCCGGAGAGTGGAGAAGACCCCCGGATAGCGGAGAAGACCCCCCGGATAGCGGAAGAAGAAGCCCCCCCCTGCTGAAAGAGCTAAAGGAGACAGGGGGGCCTCCGGAGCAGACAAATAAATTATTTTAAAAACCCTGTGTTGTGTTTTTATTTACTTTAACACTTTGCCTCCAGGTGAATGGGTAGGGGTACGATGTACCCCATATCCATTCACTTAGGGTGGGGGGCCGTTATCTGGGGGCCGCCTTATTTGAGGGGGCTCCCAGATTCCGATAAGCCCCCCGCCCGCAGACCCTGACAACCAACGGCCAGGGTTGTCGGGAAGAGGCCCTGTCCTTATCAACATGGGGGCAGGGTGCTCTGGGGTGGGGGGCCTGCAGTGCGCCCCCCTGCCCCAGAGCACCAAACCCCCCCCATGTTGAGGGCATGCGGCCTGGTACGGCTCAGGAGGGGGGGGGCGCTCGCTCGTCCCCACTCCTTTCCTGGCCGGCCGGGTAGCGTGCTTTGGATACGGGTCTGGTATGGATTGTAGGGGGACCCCTACGCCGTTTTTTCGGCGTAGGGGGGTCTACTTACAACCCATACCAGACCTAAGGGCCTGGTATGCTCCTGAGGGGGGAACCCATGCTGGTTTTTTATTTAAAATCCGGCGGGGAGTTCCCCCTCAAGATTCATACCAAACGCCACACACGTGTAGAATTTGCGGGAATCCAAGTCGGATCCCCGTCGCTTCTATGACGCGCTCGCTGGAATGTGCTTTTACTATTCCAGCGAGTGCGAGATGTCGGCACCCTGTCGCCGAGAATCAGCGCGATGCTGTCGTGCTAAAAACACATTCTCGGCGGCAGGCACTGTATATGAGTGGTGAGTGGCACTGGGCACAGTAGTATATGCTATGAGCCTGAGACACACACACGCTGCCTGGCAGGTAACTGCAATTAGATTACAGAGAAAAAAAAAAGCAGACTGATATACTAGCCCTAAAAAGGGCTGTTTGGGGTGCTGTCAGGACGCTGTCCTTACAGCAGAGATCAGATGAGTCTTTCAGGACTGGAGTGGACACTGAAAACACTGGTCTAGCTATAGATTTCCCTATTAAAACAGCAGCAGCTACACTGTCCCTCCTCTCACTAAGACTGCAGGTTCCGAATGATTCTAAAATGGATGCTGTCCAGGAGGTGGGAGGGTCTGGGAGGGAGGGTATGCTGCTGATTGGCTGGAATGTGTCTGCTGACTGTGAGGTACAGGGTCAAAGTTTGCCCAATGATGGCAGTGCGCCCCCCTGCCCCAGAGCACCAAACCCCCCCCATGTTGAGGGCATGCGGCCTGGTACGGCTCAGGAGGGGGGGGGGGCGCTCGCTCGTCCCCACTCCTTTCCTGGCCGGCCGGGTAGCGTGCTTTGGATACGGGTCTGGTATGGATTGTAGGGGGACCCCTACGCCGTTTTTTCGGCGTAGGGGGGTCTACTTACAACCCATACCAGACCTAAGGGCCTGGTATGCTCCTGAGGGGGGAACCCATGCTGGTTTTTTATTTAAAATCCGGCGGGGAGTTCCCCCTCAAGATTCATACCAAACGCCACACACGTGTAGAATTTGCGGGAATCCAAGTCGGATCCCCGTCGCTTCTATGACGCGCTCGCTGGAATGTGCTTTTACTATTCCAGCGAGTGCGAGATGTCGGCACCCTGTCGCCGAGAATCAGCGCGATGCTGTCGTGCTAAAAACACATTCTCGGCGGCAGGCACTGTATATGAGTGGTGAGTGGCACTGGGCACAGTAGTATATGCTATGAGCCTGAGACACACACACGCTGCCTGGCAGGTAACTGCAATTAGATTACAGAGAAAAAAAAAAGCAGACTGATATACTAGCCCTAAAAAGGGCTGTTTGGGGTGCTGTCAGGACGCTGTCCTTACAGCAGAGATCAGATGAGTCTTTCAGGACTGGAGTGGACACTGAAAACACTGGTCTAGCTATAGATTTCCCTATTAAAACAGCAGCAGCTACACTGTCCCTCCTCTCACTAAGACTGCAGGTTCCGAATGATTCTAAAATGGATGCTGTCCAGGAGGTGGGAGGGTCTGGGAGGGAGGGTATGCTGCTGATTGGCTGGAATGTGTCTGCTGACTGTGAGGTACAGGGTCAAAGTTTGCCCAATGATGACAAATAGGGGGCGGATCGAACATCGCATATGTTCGCCCTATTCGCCGGCGAACAGTTCTGTACATCACTAATTACTATGTCTTTCACAGTTACAGTTACTGTAGATTCATGATTATGGAGACATAATGCAAAGACCAATAATGATTTAGTGCTGCAGGGGACAATAACAATGCTTGTACTTCTGATTGAACTAAGCGCAAATGTTTTATTGGTGCAACATTACAGGAGCGTTCCATTAAAAGGGAATATTGAGTTGTCCACCTCTAGGTTAAGCCCTGACCATTTTCATGGTGAGATATAAGGAATCTATAGGAATTTTGTACATAATTTATTTTTCTATTATGATCAAGGCTACAAAAATCTATATTTCTCTATTGTTTGATATGTAGATATAAAAAGTTGCGTGTTAATGATGTGTATTCCAATTTGTACATAAATTTCTGTTTATCCTTATCTGTCTTTTGTGGAAAAAAACATCCTGAATAACTCAAGATAAAAATTAGGCAGATAATTGAATGAATCAAGGATATGAATGAGTCAAATTTCATCTTGATATCTTATCTAAAGTAGTTTTCTGTATGTGCACTTAACTAAATGTCTTGTTGCAACTTTTAGTGAATTCATAATACATCCATCTTGGATACTACAATTTATCCAATGTCAAAAACTCTGCCTAATATACTTATATCTAAGTAGCAGGGGCGTACGTACAGGGGTCGCAGGGGTTGCCATTGCGACCCGACCCCTAATCTCTCCATGTAGGTGCTGAAAGCCCGCTTCTCATCGGCTGCAGGAGAGAAATGGAGGACATTGGCTCCTCCACATGCCGCTCCCGCCACCCCATCGTTGTCCTGCTATCCCTGGCTCATGTGTCCTTACCTGGCCCCCCCACAGCACTGCTGGATTTTCCCCTCCCACCTCCTGCTGGCTGCTGCTGGGGATTTGTCAGGACGGAGAGCAGGGATACATTACATGAAGAATCTATTTACACTTGTGGGAGTGAACAAAGTTCGGCTGAACTTTTTCTTTTGTTACACGTTTATATATATTTTCTGTTACTCAATATTTTTTATATCTTTTGACACTTTATAATAATTTTTGGCACTATATTTTAGGACACTTTTATGGACTTTGAATTTTGTTTTTGTTTTTTGTTCTTTGGTTAAATATACATATACATAGCTTTAAGCAGATGTTTATGTGGGTTTAGTTACCCACTCTTTTAGTACTTGTTGGTGTGGTCACACATCACAATACTCTTTTATTTAATTTAAATTCATTTTTATTATATCATATAGATAGAATAGTTATTATCACTTTAGAAACTATTGGAGAGAGATTATAGGATTGTGTGGAGTTCACATTTTCTTTTAGGATTGATCAGTTTAACATACATCTTGGCACAGCGCTGTCTTTCTTTCACTTTTTATGTTGAGATTTCTCAATTAGATAGCAGCAGGACAGGATTCATTAATTAATATCACCTTAGCGTGGGCTAACCCCATTCTCTATCTGAACATGAATAAACACTTGAAGTGAATATCCACATAATTGAATGTGGGAAGTTTCTCAACTCCTTTAGTAAATCAGCCCAAATATACAAGTTTCTCAAATCACAATTATAGAAATCAAAGGGTATTTTGAACATGCAACCATTTGTAAAAGAAAAAAAAAGTATTTTTGCTTGCCCATGTTTGGGTGATAGAAGTGAACACAACCTAACGTAACTGAATAAGAAAAATAAAGATTCATTTTACAAATTGACTTTAGTAAATCAACCCCAGTAAGCACTCAGGAAATCTTTTGAATGTTACTGTTGTCAGCGATGAATGAATGACTTGTATAGCGCTACTCATGCGAACTGAATCGCCTCTGGGCGCTTTTTCCAGCCAGTGTCTGCTTGGCTGGTGCGGTCATTTTTACCCCGTAGGATCATGACACGCTAGATAAAGCTTCATAACACCTGCTATATGACCCTTTACATCAGGGGTGCCCAACCAGTGGCCCGGGGGCCACATGTGGCCCGCGGAGCCCTCTGCTGTGGCCCGCGACCTCCTGCTCTGGGATGGCTTTTTGGCAATCCCAGATCGCGGATCGTCGATCCGTCATTCCAGAGCATCAGTGTTGTGAATGAAGCCGATGGTAGAGTAAGCAAGCGGTTGAGGAGCAGAGCCGCATAAGCTGATGCTTCCTGTATAGCACCAGCTCCTGTCACAGGCGGAGTGATACTAAATCTGGGCATATCTATTCAGCAGTGGTTACTGGGCTGCTTTCAAACTGATCTGCAGGTGCACCGCCTACCTCCAATCTGATCAGCTATATAAACCAGAAGGGGATCCATCCCCTTCCACCTGGGTGGATCGGATCGAAGGGCCCATAGAGTAGAGTGGACTGTGTTTGTGTCTGCTCTTCATATGAAGAGTGGACACAGACCTGTCATCCGCCCGCTCCACTCATTGTGGCCCGCGACCGGTTACCAAGTCACTTCAAAGGTTGGGCATCCCTGCTTTACATCTTTAAGGAGCCACAATTTTATCATGCTATATTTATTAATTACATTCATGTGCTATCGATTTGAACTCAGAGCCACAGTCGATCTTTCATAAACCAGTTGTCCAGTCTGGCTGATCAGTTTGTTTTACTGTTCAAAAAAATTTACATTTTTTTTAATGCTTATTTCATTATGTAATATTTGAGGTTGGACTTGGGTCCAGAAGAAGTGTGAAAAAAAACACCATAAAGAAGCACTGCATCAAAATATTGCCCTGGCTTACCTTGGGAAGGCATGATTAATTAGGTATGGTTAAACAAATGCAGCTCATTCTACATCTCTATGGAAAAATAGGACCAGTCTTAAGAAGAGTTTTTTTTTTATCATAAGGCTGCCTGCATGCACTTGGGCAGTTTGATTCATCAGCATCAAATCCTGGTATTTTCGGGCCCCCTTGGTGGCATAGGGGCAGCATCTAGCCCCACTGCCAGCAGCCTGTCAAAATTGTGCGGACATGGCTAGATGCTGTACTAAATGATAGACATGTGCATTCGTTTTAGTCCGAATGCATTTTCGTCCGAATTTCAGGTATTTCGTTATCGTTTTAACAAACGATAACGAAAGCACAGAGGATGAAAACCAAAAGATTCAACATAAACAAATGCTTTATTTTCGTTTTCGTTGCGGTCGAATGTGCCTAACCTTAACTCTATTAGTCCAATATTATTCTACATAAAGAGAAAAGATTCAACATTGAGAGAAAAGATTTGACATTATAGAGACATGAAGAAGAGTCAACATAGAGAGAAAAGATTTGACATAGAGAGAAAAGATTCGACATAGAGAGACACGAAGATTTGACGAAGTAGCTAAAAACATACGATCGCAGCAAGCGGACATTTATGGTGAAATGCTCTGCCCATAGGCCATAGAAGAATTCTAGTGTTGGTTGACTAGTAATAATAATTAATAAATATAATTATTATTAGTCATACAACATTAGAATTCTTCTATAGCTTGTAGGCAGAACATTCGACCGGAAATGTATGATTGCAGCATCGTACAGTTTCGTTGCTCCGTCAAATCTTTTTTTTTTTTTTTAAAGATTCTTTTGAATCTTTTTTTTTTTTTAAAGATTCATTTGAATCTTCTTAGAACATTCGACAGACACCATAAGTCTTCAATGACAGATTCGACCTTAATTAATTTGTATTTTCGGACGAATGCATTTTTTTAACGAAAAACAAAATAAATAAAAATGAATTTCAGGAGTAACTAAATAAATTTTTCGGACGAAAACGAAATTCCGAAACAAAATATTTGAGTGTGCACATGTCTACTAAATGATACTTGTGTTTAGGGCCATATACAGTAGGTGTTTGTGATATTGTGCTTTTAGCACGACAGCGTCGCGCTGATACTCGGCGACAGGGTGCCGAGATCTCGCCGACATCTCACACTCACTGGAATAGTGACAGCACATCCCAGCAAGCGCGTCATAGAAGCGACGGGAGATCCGACTTGGATTCCCGCCAATTCTACACGTGTGCGGCGTTTGTTATGAATCCTGAGGGTGAAGTCCCCGCCGGATTTTAAATAAAAATCCGGCATGGGTCCCCCCCTCAGGAGCATACCGGGCCCTTAGGTCTGTTATGGGTTGTAAGGAGAGCCCCCCTACGCCGAAAAAAACGGCGTAGGGGGTCCCCCTACAATCCATACCAGACCCGTATCCAAAGCACGCTACCCGGCCAGCCAGGAAGGGAGTGGGGACGAGCAAGCGCCCCCCCCCTCCTGAGCCGTACCAGGCTGCATGCCCTCAACATGGGGGGGTTGGGTGCTCTGGGGCAGGGGGGCGCACTGCGGCCCCCCCCACCTCAGAGCACCCTGTCCCCATGTTGATGAGGACAGGGCCCCTTCCCGACAACCCTGGCCGTTGGTTGTCGGGGTATGCGGGCGGGAGGCTTATCGGAATCTGGGAGCCCCCTTTAATAAGGGGGCCCCCAGATACCGGCCCCCCCACCCTAAGTGAATGAGTATGGGGTACATCGTACCCCTACCCATTCACCTGCAAGAAAAGTGGTAAAAACACAAATAAACCACACAGTGTATTAAAATATTTTATTTTTCTGCTCCGGAGGCCGCCCCCTGTCTTCTTTATTAGCTCTTTTACCAGGGGGGGCTTCTTCTTTGACGTCTTCGGGTGGGTGGGGGCCGCCGTCTGGTTCTCTTCCACCGCCGGGGGGGTGGCTTTTAAAAAAGCCCCCACCCCCCCGGCGGGTTTCCTCCGGCGTCTTCGGCGGGGCTCTTCTTCTTCCGCTATCCCGACGGGTCTTCTCCGCTATCCGGGGGGTCTCGCCGCTCTCCGCTGTTGACTCGTCGCACCCCAGTTCTTCGTATCGCTGTCCGGTCCCTTCTTCCGTGCTGTACGTCTTCTTCCGTGCTGTGAGTTCTTCTTCCGCACTGTGACGTCATGTTCTTCACTTCTCTTCTTCTCCCGATGTTGACTCGCCGGTCCTCCTCGCTGAAATGACGGATGCGCGCCTTGCATCGGACCTATATAGGCCTCACAGTCCCATCATGCTCTGTACCTACCCATGTGATACCTACCCACGTGGTAGGTATCACATGGGTAGGTACAGAGCATGATGGGACTGTGAGGCCTATATAGGTCCGATGCAAGGCGCGCATCCGTCATTTCAGCGAGGAGGACCGGCGAGTCAACATCGGGAGAAGAAGAGAAGTGAAGAACATGACGTCACAGCGCGGAAGAAGAACTCACAGCACGGAAGAAGACGTACAGCACGGAAGAAGGGACCGGACAGCGATACGAAGAACTGGGGTGCGACGAGTCAACAGCGGAGAGCGGCGAGACCCCCCGGATAGCGGAGAAGACACGTCGGGATAGCGGAAGAAGAAGAGCCCCGCCGAAGACGCCGGAGGAAACCCGCCGGGGGGGTGGGGGCTTTTTTAAAAGCCACCCCCCCCGGCGGTGGAAGAGAACCAGACGGCGGCCCCCACCCACCCGAAGACGTCAAAGAAGAAGCCCCCCCTGGTAAAAGAGCTAATAAAGAAGACAGGGGGCGGCCTCCGGAGCAGAAAAATAAAATATTTTAATACACTGTGTGGTTTATTTGTGTTTTTACCACTTTTCTTGCAGGTGAATGGGTAGGGGTACGATGTACCCCATACTCATTCACTTAGGGTGGGGGGGCCGGTATCTGGGGGCCCCCTTATTAAAGGGGGCTCCCAGATTCCGATAAGCCTCCCGCCCGCATACCCCGACAACCAACGGCCAGGGTTGTCGGGAAGGGGCCCTGTCCTCATCAACATGGGGACAGGGTGCTCTGAGGTGGGGGGGGCCGCAGTGCGCCCCCCTGCCCCAGAGCACCCAACCCCCCCATGTTGAGGGCATGCAGCCTGGTACGGCTCAGGAGGGGGGGGCGCTCGCTCGTCCCCACTCCCTTCCTGGCTGGCCGGGTAGCGTG
This sequence comes from Rana temporaria, assembly GCF_905171775.1. Lineage (NCBI taxonomy): Eukaryota > Metazoa > Chordata > Amphibia > Anura > Ranidae > Rana > Rana temporaria. The sequence continues at coordinate 323,795,743 of NC_053493.1, forward strand.
CTTTGGATACGGGTCTGGTATGGATTGTAGGGGGACCCCCTACGCCGTTTTTTCCGGCGTAGGGGGGCTCTCCTTACAACCCATAACAGACCTAAGGGCCCGGTATGCTCCTGAGGGGGGACCCATGCCGGATTTTTATTTAAAATCCGGCGGGGACTTCCCCTTCAGGATTCATAACAAACGCCGCACACGTGTAGAATTGGCGGGAATCCAAGTCGGATCTCCCGTCGCTTCTATGACGGCTCTGTCTCCATCGCGGCAAGCCAGCTCGGCGCTGGCTCCCGCGATGGGGCTCGTAGGTGCTCAATCTCGCCGAGAAAGAGAGCGAGATTGACACAAAATCGGGTTCACCTACTGTACATTTTAAAACAGCTACTATCAAGACAAGAAAACACTTTACTCTGGACTGTGTGACATACAGTACAAAATCTAGTAATGCTCAGAGTGCTGTGGTTAGAAGTATGTAACAGTGTCCCTTACAGTGGTCACAGAAAACAGAAAATTCCGCGCTACCAATAGTAAGCAGCTCACACTACCAATGGACAATGGTGGAATACAAAACAAACATAAAAAGTGTAGCGCATAAAATTAATAGATCACCCAATGAAAGGGTGAATAAACAGTGCATCAAACAAGTGGTGAAACAATTATGATGACAATATATCAACCAAAAAAGTGATGTATATGTATAGACACTGGATGGTGTATATATAAAATCTAAATAAATATATATGAAAAAAAAGTCCAATGTGATGAAAATTGGTGATAATAGTCCCAATGCCTCGGAATAAAGTGCAGTAAAGAAATCCACCACCGATCATTGAAGGGAAGGCTTACCAGAGATACTGTACCCTAATGGACACATGGGATGCAAACGACTCCAGAGTAGGGGTGCCATGCTGTGGAATGCCCTCTCCTTGGAACTTAAGATGACACCTAACCTGCTCCTCTTTAGAAAAAAACTAAAGACGGAGCTGTTCATCCAGGCCTATGGATACATTTATATTCTTTTCCCTCTCACAGTCCGCCCCCTCATTAAAGGGGCCACTTGCCTCTCTAATAACTATGATGTCTTCTACCCCTCCTCTAGTATCCCCACTGTTCTTTTTTTCTTTTATATTTTTTCTCATACACTTCACAGCTCGTTCCTCTTGCTCCCCAAGGGCTGGATACCCTTTCCTTTCACCGCCCTCTCTTCTCTTTTCTCTCTCTTCTTCACCACGGATTGATTCAAAGTTACATCTCACCAGCGGCGCTTAGATGCTCACTTAACAGTGGGCATTTGGCGCCTAATTAAGCTCAAAAATCAATCAATCAAAAATCAATATGCCCAGAGGGTCAGTAAAGCAGGGTATAAACCACTATCAGGCCTGGATCATCGGCTGCAATTCTCACGGAGACGTCTTGCACGTCAATCAGAGAGGAACCCAGGGATCGAATCAGGAAAAAGGTTGCTTCCAGAGGTACCCAATGTGGGCCAAAATGTAAACCAATATGTAGAGATGTAGGAGAAGAAGAGAAAGGCACATAGCGTAATACTGAAAAGTACCAATGTTTAATGTAGGTAAAAATACTTACATTATAAAAGGTGATCAGCGCTTTCAAATGTACAAAGTGGCAGTGGTGGAGACTCCCAATGCGTTTCGCATCAAATAGTGCATCGTCTGGGGTGGCCCTTACAGTGGTCGCCTGTCCATAGAGGGCGCACAGGCACCGCCCCACCATCCATCCATCCGGCCCCCTAATCTATATTTCAGGGTGCCTGACTATGGATTTCAGTGGGGGGGAGTGTTTTTTTGAAGCACATGATTGGAGCCAGAGGCTCTAATAGGCTTCAAAAAATGGTGGGCTCGGGGAGCAAAGCACTTCACCCTGATCCCTCCTAGTTGTGTGACGATTGCAAATCCATTTTTGCTATTTTCACACTAAAGTTGCTCCCCGCCAATCAGAAGACAGGTCGTGAGACCTGTTTCCCGATTGGCCAAAACTTCAGGCGATCCTGAAGTTTTGATATAACACCATGTGACCCTGAGGAGATGACACCATTTGATACCGAATGTGGATGGGCACACCAGTATTCAACTACAGTGTTTTTTCTGTACGTTGCCACTTGCCACTTCTCTTTGTATTACACATGAGGACATTTTAATACTCAACAATTTTGTAAACATTTATGGACATTTCACTGATCATTGGACTTTTTTAATGTTATAGTTCACTATTTGGTTCACTTTTTACGTTCTTTATTTATATTTTTTGATCGCTGCAATTTTTGTTATTTATATTGTATTGAGCATTGTATATTTCTCTTATTGCTAGCTGCCATTTTTGATTTGGGGTGTAGCACTGATTTAATTTATATTTAGTTTTCTAGGTTTAATTGTCAAAGCTTAATTGACAAGCTGAGGTTAGAAGCTGATTGGCTACCATGCACAGCTGCATCTGATTCTGAGTGGTCCTGTTTTAGTAGATCTCCCGCATAGTGTTCCAGCACAATTTAACTTTTTTTTACAAATGCAAGAAGGGCCAATTAAAGGACTCTCTGACCATCTGCGAGGCCAGCCTGAGCATGAATGTATTATTTTGACTGTATAAAAATATTGATGCATTTGTATGTTATTTTTTAAAACTCCAAACCAGATATATTTAATCAAAATATAGTAGAGCTTACAAGAAAACAAAATGGATGTGGGATTTACTTAATGTTTAGTGGATTGTTTGCTAGTGATTTCCAATATTGATAGATTTAGTCTACAGTGTGTTCCCATGCTGTTTCCTGTATTGGGAAGTTATCTTGTGGAAGAGTGTATTAGTCTCAGCTGTGGGAACATATCTGTTCACCATATGTATTTACTACTTAGTCCTTACAACAGCTATATACATAAAGGGTAGACATTTTGGATAGAGCATGGGAGGGTTGTAACCATTTTAATTATTATGTTTTTTGCCATCTGTGTCCCACTGGGGAGATTTCCCTTCACTTCCCTTCCTATAACCAAGCAGGAAGTAAGAAGAAATTCCTACCAAAGTGAGGGAATCCATGGTTGTCACCATGGTCACCAGAACTAGTGTCCCATTTAAAGGTTTCCCCCCTATTCCTGTTCTGATACCAACCCAAAATTTGGGGTTTTCTTTCTCACTTTCACTTATGGTGATTTCAATTAAATGAAAAATATATTTTAAACCTGTAAGTAGTATGGAAGGCAGTACCTTTCTGACATGGGAGGTAGTATTTAATATAATTAATATAAGCCAGAAAAATAATTTCCTTAGATTCAATAAAATATGTTTTTCTTCCCCTTGCTGCCTAACGTAATCTCCATCTGAAAAGGCTGAATCCTTCATACTTGGCCGGTCAGTAATATTGAGACTTGTAGCTTCTCAACAGCTGGAAGGCTGTACATTTTACAAGACTACCTAACATCATATAGTTAATAGTCACACCTTTCGTATATGAGGTCTTTCTTTATCTGGAATTGCACATCTTTTCCTGCTTCCATGACAATAACACTATAGAGAATAGTTACTGTTTTCTGAACTATAGCAGTGAGTAACGATCACTGGAACATCTGCTGCAAAAACACAACTCTGGCTCTCTAAGGTAATACATATTTTCATATAATGGATAATTGTAAAATAGAGATTTAAGGGAAAAAAAATATCCATAACAACTGGAAGCAGCTGCAGCTCTATAGAACAGAAATATAAGATATGAATCCAACATCTTTATTTTTTATTTAGCACGTGCTATTAAATGAGCATTGCAGCATGACTTGTACATGTCTACTGGGCATTGAAGTGGCAATTTGATTACAGCATTTATCATACAGCAACAGCTGTGGTATGGCACTGTTTGTTCTTCCAAACTAGAATGTGCAGGAGTAGAGACAGACAAGCAAACAATTAGATGTATATCTTCTGCAGTTATTGATACCAACACTATGTTAATGTGACAATATAAGCAGTGGAAGATACATTTCTCTTGTTTAATAGGTTTTTCTTTTTTAAAGTGTGCCTTGATTGTGTAGGAAACAATGCCAAAACACTTTACTCTGTAACTAAGAACAAATAGGTAAGATGAGTAAAATAGGACCCCATAGTAGTAAGTGCAACTTATATACAGTAATACTATGTGACCTAGATCTTAAGTAGGAATCTGCTTAAAAACCTTCATATGTCCATCAAGCTTACTATCCCGAAATCTTTGGGTGGAATTGGTCTACCAGATTTTAAAACTTATTATTGGGCCTGTCATATGTCCAGAATTATTAATTGGCACCTACACAGTGGCTCCAAGGACTGGATCCAACTGGAGGAATCTTTAATCTCTCCACCAATCCCTCTGAAAAACCTTCCATGGATTGATCCTAGGAAGGTTCCGCACCTTGCAAACACACATCCCATTACGGGAACTTCATTGAAAATTTTCAGGTCTCTCTGTAAAAAATTTAAAATCTCTTCAATATATGGACCTATTACCCCAATATCCTTTAACCCTGAAATATCCCGGAAACACCATATCATTACCTCCCCCGACTTGGATTCAGACACGACTTGCAGGGCTGAAGCCTTCTTTGAAAAAGGGAATCTCATTTCTCTGGTTCATTTCTCCGCTAAATTCCCGAATCTTACTGTCTCTCCTCATAACTTTGAACTAATCACTCTTTTTTTGAAAAAATTCGGTTTCACTAACATTTGGCACAGGCCTAAGACAACCTTTGAATCCGTCTGCATAGGAAAGGCTCCCCAAGGCCATTTAATTTCCCTCATGTATTGTGTATTGAGCTCAACATCAGACCCACAATCAGACAACACCAACAAGAAATGGGAAAGGGATCTACGTATAACAATCTCTAATGACCAGTGGACTTCAGTCTTCCATCGCCTACACAAGGGCTCACTAAACGTCCTGATACAGGAAAACAGTTACAAAATATACTCAAGGTGGTATAAAACCCCTTACATTATTAATAAATTTAGCCCAAACGTCTCTCCCTTGTGCTGGCGATGCGGACTAGAGGCTGGCACTCTCCTCCATATATGGTGGGAATGTTCAGCTATCACGACTTTTTGGAAATCAGTCCATGATCTCATTGTGTCCATTACCACCTACACCCCAGACTTTACAGCTGGACAGTACCTATTACACCTCTCCTCCCTACCCAATTCAGTCTACAAGAAATCTATTATTGTGTTTCTTATCAACGCGGCAAAGCTGTGTATTCCAGTTAAATGGTCGCAAGCAACCCCTCCAAAAATTTCAGAGTGGATACGCAAAGTGGATCACATTGCATATATGGAGGAATTGATATCCCATTCTAGAGATTCTTCTAGGAATTTCCGAGATAAATGGGCATGTTGGCACCACTTTGCGGATTCTTCTGAATACCGTACTTTGTTGGATTCCTGATGAGTCCCGGAATCTGATTAATCTCCTCTGTTCCTATTTTCTATAACTTTGTCAATTTGAATCACACCGCTTATAATAGGATGGTTTCCTCAACCCTCCCTCTACCTTGCCTTCCCCTACCCCTTCCTTTCCCCCCTAAATACTCGAATTTTATCTTGACTGCTTTGTTGTGACTATGATGGATCACTAACTTTAAATATTGATCCTTGTTTTATGTTCTTAAATGTAATGTCACTTATTCGACTTATTGCATACATTGTAACAAGATCGCTTTGTATACTCTTACATGTTTTAAAAACCCAATAAACATATTTGAAAAAAAAAAAAAAACCTTCATATGTCCATATCTAGGACATTGTCATAAACGAAAGCAGCCTTCGTACATAAGCTGTGAAGATAGTGACCAAGTGTGTTAATCTCAAGAAATAACAACAATGAATTATTCTATTGCTGCTAGGTATTCAAAAAGGCTTGAAGTGTGCCTACAAGAAAAAAATTATAAAATTATAAATTGTCATTGCCAATTGTAATTTCTGAAAAAGTTGTTAAAGCTTCAGCCTCCAGGGCTGTCATCTTGACCCTAGATCCACTACTAAGTAAATAAATGACCCAGTACAAGTATGCAATCAATGAAGTCTAAAAATCCTAAACTCCCATCCTGCATGCTTCTACAAGGGCAGTGGTTCAACAGTTAGTAAAGCTAGAATTAGGATGACAGCACTGCAGCCTACATTCTAAACAACCGAATCAGAAATTGTGGTTTCTGTGGTTTGAATAATTTTGTCCTCACAAGTTCATTTTAACCCCTTGGCTCTGAGCGTACACAAATACGCCGCCCCCACTGAACTGGGCTTTTTTTGTGGGGTATGTGTCATTGTGCTGGGAGCATGCAGAGAGCCCCGGGCCAAATACTAATGACCGTGTCACCTGATCGCTGTGATAGCCTGTAATTGGCTATCATAGTGATCAGTCACTGTGAAGCCAACCCGCCTTTTTTTCTTTCAGAATAGAGGAGAGAGCTGCAGTGTATCTCTCTCTCTCTCCTTGCAGAGAAAAACAAACTGTGTGTAAAAAAATAAAAATAAAAAATACCTAGATCAAGGTGTGATCTTGGTCAGTTCCAGTGTTAGTGTTTGGGTCAAGGTCAGGGTCAAAGGTTAAGGTCAGTATTTTTTTGGGCAGTTTTTTTTTCTTTTGTAGGGAAAAAAAAAAAAAGTGCTTTATTGTTTCTGGGCTGTACTTCTGGTACAACCAACAACTGACCTACACATATTTGGTATTGCTGTAATCGCCAGGAGCAGGAGAATTTATTTTGGGGTTTTCTTTCATGAAAGTTTTATGGTAATAGCAATTAATATACAGTTCAATTTAATTTTTTTCAAGGATATCAACAGGATATGTCCATTGCCATTTACCACCAAATGAAAGCCCAATGTGTCCTAAAAAGTGGTGTAATCCACCTGGATGCACAAAGTAGTTGTGAAGATATGTATGGTTCTACTAACACATGTCAAATTTGCAAAATTGTGCTTAGGCATTAAAATTAGTATTACCCTTAGGAGCGAAGGGGTAATGTGTATTGGTTTAGAGAACATTGCTGTACTGACTTGTCAAGAAAAGAGTTGACCAGATCATATAATATTATGCCACACATACCAGCTTTTTTGGCACATGTCAGTGTTCCCTGCATGGTAAACCACCTGTTGAATAAAAGTGGGCAGAACAGCAATACACTTTTTGGTCATAGATAAAGTAGGTAAGGATTAGAAGGCTAACCTGTTTTATCCTCCCTACAAAAAAACAAAACATTTTAACATTTTAATGATGCCAGCAGGACAACAAATGAGGGCAAATATTTCTAACTGAGCCCAACACACTACCCCTTATACCGCTTCCTCCTGTTCAAAGCTACGAAAAACATTTAGGCCAGATATACACTTTACGTTCTTCTAATTTAAAAGCTTTGCCACCAGGACACAGGCTTAGTCCTTGACAAAGTTCACTAAATAATCTCTGGTATATGTTCTTTTGGGTTCTATTTTCTGTATTTTAGTATCCCACAATAAAGTTCAATGGAAAAACGGGCTCCTTGGCATTCTGACAATAAGGCCGCGTACACACGATCGGTTAAACAAGTCGTTCAAAACTCGGCCGCCAGACTTGTGACTGGGATAAAACCCGGGGAATCAATCTCACCTTCGCTGAGAACCCTTCACTGGTTGCCACTAAAAGATAGAATTACTTTTAAAGCACTCTGTCTGATACATAAGTGCATCCATGGGAAGGCCCCCCAATATCTATGCGAAAAAATCAAAGCTCACAACCCCAATCGCGTTCTGCGATCCACCAACCAAAATCTGCTCCAGATACCCAAAGCCAAATACAAGTCCAAAGGAGAGCGAAGATTTGCGCTCCAAGGTCCCAGACTATGGAATGCTTTACCAACCAGCATTCGGTTGGAGGAGAATCAATTGACCTTTAGAAGAAAGATCAAAACTCATCTCTTTTGATATCAAAAGAGACAGGAACAACGAGCGCCCAGAGGCGTTTTAGTTCGCATGTGTTGCGCTATATAAGTTCTTCACTCACTCACTCACTCACTCAAACCGATGAGAACGGTCTGATGAACCGTTTTCATCGGTCCAAACCGATCGTGTGTGGGCCCCATCGGTTATTTATCCATAGGTTAAAAAAAAAGCAATCTTGTTTTAAATTTAACCGATAGAAAAAAAACAATCGTTTGTAGGCACGTCCATCGGTTAAAAATCCACGCATGCTTGGTAGCATTGAACTTCGTTTTTTTCAGCACGTCGTTGTGTTTTACGTCACCGCGTTCTGACACGATAGTTTTTTTTAACCGATGGTGTGTAGGCACGACTGACCATCAGTCAGCCTTCTCGGTTAACCGATAAAAACGGTCCATCAGACCGTTTTCATCGGATGGACCGATCGTGTGTACAGGGCTTAAGCCTTTACTAAATCTCAAATTTTAAATTAGGCAAAATCATCCTTGCATACTAGAACATTATATATGTGTGTATATATATATATATATATATATATATATATATATATATATATATAGACAAAATTTGTAGATAAATGCTTTAGTCACATATAACTAATTTCATTTATTAAAATAATGCATCCCTAATCACCAAAGCTGTATTTTTTTATAATTGATGTGTCATCTTTGATAATCCTAATCATTGTAATTTTGGTGGCATCTATAAGAATAGTGCTATGGTTAACTTACCTTTCTACGCTCTCATTTAAACTATCCTAAGGGAAGCCTGACATTAGAAGTTTTGCTTGAGCATAGCAATTATGTCATTAAATCATGTTGTATATTGTTTATTGGATAAAATGCATTCAAAACCTCAATACGCACGGCTGTGTGGTTACATGTTAATTTAATTAACATAAGAGGAAACATAATCTACAGGATAAAAGTAATTTGATTATGCATATCTATCTATGTCTTGTTCCAAACTGTCATACCGTGTTGTTAGCAAACAGCCTTTGTGTGATTAAAACTACAAGAACTGTTACATTTGACCTGTATATTGTCTGTTGCTGAAAGTAAATGGAAACATCTGATACAAATATAAATTAGTCTATTAAGGGTGTGCCAAGTCACAAACAAGCACTGTTTAATTACCATGTTCTGATAGATAATATAGAAATGATGAACAAAATGTTATGTGTATACAATATGTACTGTTGCTTACTGCACACTTTAGTTATAGCCTGGTATTTCAATGCCATTTCCTTAAATGACTTGCCCTTGGTGCATCTACGAGTTCTGAGTACACAAAGAAAGTCAGATATTCTTATTTAGCCTGAAAAGATCTAAGAATCTTCATCGATGCAGCATATATGCAGACCTATGGGATTATATTTTACCGAGGACAGGTCATTATAAAATGTATCTGTGAACAGTCATGGGCAAGTGCTATTGCTCGCCTAAAGGTTATCTAAACCCAAAAACAACATAGAATATATTGCAGCTTATCAGTCCTTGGTTAGGCCTCTTTCACACTGGGGCGGTGGGTGCGTCAGCGTTTAATCGCTGCTATTTTTAGCTGCGCTTTACCGTCAATTTTGTGGCACTATTCGACTGCTAGCGGGGCGCTTTTAACCCCAGATAGCTGCCGCAAAATGGTTAAAACCACCCGCAAAGCATCGCTGCAACGGCTATTTGACGGCGGTATAGCCACGGTGCCAATTATTTCAATGGGCAGGAGTGGTGGAGGAGCGGTATACACACTGCTCCTTCACCGCTCCAAAGATGTTGCTAGCAGGACTTTTTATAGCATCCTGCCAGCACACCACTCCAGTGTGAAGGCCTGAGGGGCTTTCACATTGGAGAGACATCATCGGCTCTTTCAGGGTACTTTGCAGGCGCTATTTTTAGTATTTTAGTGCCTGCAAAGCGTGTGAAAGGGGTCTTATGCTGGCCATGTCAGCTTTTTTTAGGCAGTATAAAGTTAAATCATTGGCGCAACAGGTAATGGTAGCAGAAACTGGCCAGCAGTGGTGGAAGGAGCTAGTAATGATGGGAGGACCTGGTAATGGTGGCAGACCACCAGTGGTCAAAAGAGCTGGTAAAGATGGCAGGAAATGGTAATGGTGACAGACCAGCAGAATTAACACAAGCTGGTAATGGTGTCAGGCCAGCAGCAGTAGAAGAAGAAGATAAGGGGGGCAGAAACTGGCAATGGGATAAGGCCAGCGGCAATAGAAGGAGCTGCTGACAGTGGTAGGAGCTGGTAATGGTGTTAGGCATGCAGTGATGAAGGAGCTGTAAATGGTGGCAGGTAGAAATGTCAAATTGTTTCGGTCCAAATCTAAATTCAGACACATTTTAGGCTATTCTGAGATTCGGATGTATCCGAATCTCCGAATGACAAGAGTAACACATTTTGTTGAGACTTGTTAAATCGTAACTCCACTTTTGTTGAGAAAAAAACATTCCCCTCTGGGTGATCTATGTACATTACAAGGGTTTTTAAAACGTTGTTGCAGATTCCTACCTTTTATTATTCTGAAGAAATCCCTGTTTGTTCCCCTGTACTGAGTGGGGAAAATTGCAGGGTCTGCATCTCTTTAGCCACGATTCCCTATTGAAAGTATCTCACCAAAAATGACATTTTTGTTGCAGGGGGTTGCCAGGAATCTGACTAGTATAGACTTCTGGGAAAATCTGTGAGCCAATCACACAAGCATGAAATTGTGTTTCTTGGGGGGGATCCTGTATACATTCTCTGTACAGAACGCCTCCAGGTAGTCATATAGCATTTTCAGAAAATTACAGTGGCTGTAGATTTAAAAGGAAAGGTATTTTTTAATAACATTCAATTACAATATGACTTGTGTCGCAATTGTATACGCTAAATATTTTTTTCTTTACTTGCTATTTTTTCCCCCCCACGAAAGTAAAGTTACCCTTTAAGCTTTGTTTTGTTTATTCATTTTTTAACGTATTCCTTCAGGCCTGGCATGGATTTTAAGGCTAACCCCACCCATTTAAAAATTTGCCCCCCCCCCAAATCCATACCAGACGCTTTTCTAAGCATGCAGCCTGGCAGGTCAGGAAAGAGGGGTATGAGCGAGCGTCCCCCCTCTCCTGAGCCATACTAGGCCACATGCCCTCAACATTTGGGTCTTTGGGGCAGGGGGCTTCCCCCAAAGCACCTTGTCCCTATGTTGATATCCCAATCCTGTGGTTGTGGGGGTGCAGGGGGGTGACTCATCGGAATCTGGAATCCCCCTTTAACAGGGAAGCCCTAGATCCCGACCCCCTTCTGCGTGAATGAGTATGTGTATTTTTTTTAATCAGTGAGTAGAGGCACTATGTATAGTGCCTCTACTCACTGATTAACAAAAAAAAAAGTCAAAGTAGATAAAAACACAACAGTTTTTGAGTTTATTAAAAAAAAAAAAAACGCTAACGCTAAAGAAAAGGACCCAAAACATGCAGCCAATGTCATTAAGAACAATCTTCAGCATAGAGAAAAACAAGGAGTCCTGGAGGTGATGGTGTGGCCTCCACAGAGCCCTGATCTCAACATTAAGTTTGACTGAAATTACATGAAGAGACAGAAGGATTTGAGGCAGCCTACATCCACAGAAGATCTGTGGATGTAGGCATTTGATGATGCCTCTATAGGAGAATTGTATAGAGATCGAGTTGCTCTCTAACATATTTTTGAGCACATTTTTTGAAACCTTAATACATGAATGTATCATTGTCATCTATATAATTCACATTGGAATTTTTAGCACAATGGGGTTTGAGTAAAATAATTTTTGAGACATTGGGAAGTATTCATGGATTTATAAATGTAACAGCGCCATTCTTTATTATTGAAAAACAAATTTTCCAAGATGTTTGGAACAACCTACCGGCTGCGTTCCTTCAAAAACTGTGTGCAAGTATACCTAGAAGAATTGATGCTGTTTTGAAGGAAAAGGGTGGTCCACCCTAATATAGATTTGATTTGGATCTCTTTTCTGTTCATTTATTTTCCATGTTGTTAATTGAAAAAAATTATCTATTAACACTTTTATCTCCAAAAGCATTCTTAATTTACAGAATGTTTTCATACTCGCCTAAAACGTTTGCACTGTAGTGTACAGTCGTATGCAAAAGTTTAGGAACCCCTGACAATTTCCAAGATTATCATTTTTAAATATTTGGGTGTTTGGATCAGCAATTTCATTTTGATTTATCAAATAACTGAAGGACACAGTAATATTTCAGTAGTGAAATGAGGATTAACAGAAAATGTGCAAAATGCATCAAAACGAAATTAGACAGGTACATAAATGTGGGTACCCTTGTCATTTTATTGATTATTATACATGTAACTACTTAGCACTGATTAATTGGAACACGCAATTGGTTTGGTGACCTCTATAAGCCTTGAACTTCATAGACAGGTGCATCCAATCATGATAAAGGGTATTAAAGGTGGCCAATTGCAAGTTGTTGTTCTCTTTGACTCTCCTCTGAAGAGTGGCAACATGGGGGCCTCACAACAACTCTCAAATGATCTGAAAACAAAGATTGTTCTACATTATGGTTTAGGGGAAGACTACACAAAGTTATGGCAGAGATATAAGCTGTCAGTGTCCACTGTGAGGAACATAGTGAGGAAATGGAAGACCACAGGCACAGTTCTTGTTAAAGCCAGAAGTGGCAGGCCACATAAAATATTGGAGAGGAAAAGGCAAAGGATGGTGAGAACGGTCAAAAACAGCCCACAGACCACCTCCAAAGACCTACAACATCAAATTGCTGTAGATGTTGTCACTGTGGACCCTTCAACTATTTAGGGCACTTTGCACAGGGAGAAGCTGTATGGGAGAGTGATGCCAAAGAATCTTTTTCTGCACACACGCCACAAACAGAGTCGCTTGAGGTATGTAAACGCACATTTGGACAAGCCAGCTTAATTTTGGAATAAGGTGCTGTGGACTGATGAAACAAAGATTGAGTTATTTGGTCAAAACAAGGGGCGTTATGCATGGCGGCAAAAGAACATAGCATTCCAAGAAAAACACTTGCTACCCACTGTAACATTTGGTGGAGGACCCATCATTAAGTGGGGCTGTGTGGCCAGTGCATGTACTGGCAATCTGGTTAAAGTTCAGGGTCGCATGGATTCCACTCAATATCAGCAGATTCTTGAGAATAATGTTGAGGAATCAGTCACAAAGTTGAAGTTACGCCGGGGCTGGATATTTCAACAAGACAACGACCCAAAGCACAACTCAAAATCTACTCTGGCATTTATGCAGAGGAACAAGTACAATGTTCTGGAATGGCCATCCCAGTCCCCAGACCTGAATATCATTGAACATCTGTGGGGTGATTTGAAGCGGGCTGTCCATGCTCGACAACCATCAAACCTAGCTGAACTGGAGATGTTTAGTAATGGTCCAAAATACATTCATCCAGAATCCAGACACTCATTACAGGCTATAGGAAGAGTCTAGAGGCTGTTATTTCCTTGTCTTATTAAAATTTATGTGATTTTTCTGTTGGGGTGCCCAAATTTACGCACCTGTCAAATTTAGTTTTGATGCATATTGCGCATTTTCTGTTAATCCAATAAACCTAATTTTACCACTGAAATATTACTATATGCTTCAGTTATTTGATAGATCAAAATGAAATTGCTGATCCAAACACCCAAATATTTATAAATGACAATCATGGAACGTGTCAGGGGTTCCTAAACTTTTGCATACGACTGTATATACTGTACACATACTCTTATACAGTATTACTGCATGTTAAAAAGAGCATGCACATTATGCATGCAATATATAGAAATTAAGAGTTCATATTGTATGTGTTTGCATAAGTACACATGTGTATTCATTTATTATCATTAATGTATCATTATACACTAATGATTACTTATTATTGTGTGTCTTATCGCTGGTGCAAGCAAAATGAATAGCTTTTTCCAAGTAAATGCTAAAAGTCACTCATGTGTTTCAAAGAAGCCAAATGAAATAAATGGACATTAGCTGTAAAAAGTATGTTGATGAGGATATTTACAATTTCTTCTGTTTTGGGATCAGTGTTTTTTAGTTATTCCAGTTCTTTACACACGGTCCATTTGTGTTCAAAATAATATATTGTGGTAATTCTGTAAGTCAGTAGATTAATGTCCTGACATTTTTTCTCTGTGATATCATTAGCAAATCACTGTATGCAAAGAAAATGTACTATTAGAGTATTTTGTTTGAGCAAGTGCTCATTTTGTTATCATGCTTTTGTCCATTACAATATAAAATGATTTATTTGGATAGAATAGAATGTACTTTTAAATCGGTTGTGCTTACCTGCTCTGTGCAATGATATTGCAGACAGCAGCCCCAAACTTCCTATTCGTAGGTCCCCCACCGGACTACTAGGCTACTCCTCTTCTCAGTGTGCCTCCATAGGAAGCCATTACCTATAGTCGCACACCTGCAGGCTTGCTTCTGAGCTGGGCTGCATGCATCCAATAACACACATCATGGCTTGGCCCTGCCCCCTCACTCCCTCTTCATAGGATTTGATTGACAGCAGCAGGAGCCAATGGCTTCAGCTGCCTCAGTAAAGCCTGTGAGAACAAGGAGAGCTGCTTTAGACAGACACAACACTGGATCGAGCGAAGACTCAAAGTATTAAAGGGTGTGAGGTGGCAATACTACCATTGTGACATTTTCTATCTTAATGCAGGAACGCATTAACATAAAAAAATCTTGCCTTTAGAACCACTCCAGGCAATTATTAAAAAACCTTATAGCTGAAGTTTAGTGATTTTTCTGTTGGTCATTCCTCATTGGTTCCCACAACAAAAAGTGCTCTGTGAATAGAGGTAGTGGTACCTGTGACAAGTGAAGCCATGGGCTCAAAGCAGATGTGGTGAGGACATTGTGTGGGACAGACCATGCAGCAGGTTGCTAACAGAATGTTTTGCCACCTCGTGAGGGATGCAGAGGCGGAATAGTAAACATCTCCTGCTACATGAGAACACCACTATCGCTGACTTGGTGCTGCCACATGATCATTGGGGAAAAAAACATTGTCGCTAACTGGTGCTAACACCTGATTATTGAGGATAATGCAGCTGCCGCTGACCTCACTGAGCCTACAAAGGAGAATGGAAGGAGACAAGTCTTCACCCCAAGAGTTTGTAAGGGGCTGCTGGTCAAACTTTACTGCACCCTATTAAAGAGGAAGAGTTTTGTTTGCTTGGCACACAGTGCAGGCGCCTATACCTTGGCTCAAAAGAACTTTATCTGAATGCTGCAATGCTGGATTTGGGCCCCAATGTGCTGGGCAGTAGGAAAAAAGGGTTTGACAAAGGCTGCCAAACTGTTATCTTAGCATTGCCCTTAGACAGGTCCTTCCTAAGTTTAGAGTTTAGGTATTGATCTCTGGTTCACTTGCTTATTACTAACTGTATACTCTATTGTGTTACTGTGTTACTCATTTGTTTGAGGGGTTTTGCCATTTCTATTTATTTGGTCATTGTAGTATTACATATATTGTTCCAATGAATATTGCCTCTTCAGCCCGAGTGCGTTGGAGGGTGCTGCTTACAGAGTCTTGGACTCTGGGAACAGGGGACTTGGGAAAACAGCAGCTCTTTTAAAGATTAAGCGCTACATGATTTCTTACATATAACTAGTATAAACACCTGTGTCTTTCTGAATAGCAGCCTCCACTTAAACCCATGCACAACAATGAATGATCTGGGAGGAGGACAGACACTATTTGTTTAAGGGCTTTGTGAAACATTTTCTCAAATTGCCTCAGTACAGAAGAATGAGCAGGGTTCGGTAAAAGATGTTAATTGTGCCGCTTGTGTTGATAAATGAGAGTCAGATTTCTCCTGCTATTACCTTAGAGCGCTGAGAGGGTTTCACAGAGCGTGAGGTAACAGGAGGAGAGGATTGAGCCAGTGCCATTTTGACTGAATCTGGGTCAGTGCATCTTTGACATTTTTTGGCTTCATTCTTGGGTGCGAACATCCGAGAACCATCACCTGAGGTAGCGGGGGTTTATCACTGGTCAGGCAGCACATTTTTTATAGCGAAGTCGAGCTGGGACATGATAGAAAGTGGCAAACGCATCCGTTCAGGAGTGGAACACTAAACTGGCATGTCTGCTCAGTCAGGCTTCAAGCCCCGCCTGCGCTCTTTATTTCAATCTTACACCAGAACTGTCCATAGAATTGAATAGAGAGTGACAGGTGAACAAGCAGGGGAGGGCTGGGCCGGGGGGCAGGGTGGCAATTGCCTCCCAGGCCGCTCTAACTTATGTTCAAAATGGTCAGCAGCTTCTGTCTTTTACCATCTTTTTTTATTCTGCACTAGGAAGTCAGGTTGGCGGCTGGCCACTAGCTGTTGCATTCCGGGAGTTGTAGTCCACGCTCAAGCTCCCGGTGGGTGGAACAGTGCAGAGGAAACTACAACTCCCGGACTACTGGACCAGATTCTTGGAAGAGGCAGTGCGTGCAAGGGAGTCAGGACGCAGGGCTGGGCGCTGGCTGCAACTTGACCCCAAGCCCAGGAGCATTACCCCCCCAGGAGGCCATGGCATGCAAGGACCTGCTGAGCTGAGAGACCCTGACACCCCTAGCTGACCCCCCATCTCCCCCCCACCATACACCCCATGTAACCTGCCCCAGTGATCAGGCTGCATTGATGGGCACTGGTGAGGCCGCTTTGAAAAAACACATGGGCCATGGATGGGTGAGCTCATTCGATGGTTCAATGGGCCACTTGACTGGACTTGCCCCCCAGCCCTAAGGCTGCCAGCCCTCCCCTGTGAACAAGTAAATATAAGACCAGCACGGGGGAGGTGGGGGTGGACTCACATCATGGGAGTGATTCAGTAGGGCATTTGTGGTACATTTCTGGTGGTGTGTAAAGTAGTAAGGAGCCTTGCATCAAATTCACAAAAACCCAGAAACATTTTCATTGTTGGTATCAACGCATGCGACAAATTCAAATCGTTTTTATTATCAACACTTTTACTGTATTGATGCTATTGTTGTGGCAAATTCATTAAATACTGCCATATCAATGATAAGGAAAGTGGAGGTAAATAAGACCTCTTCCACAGTGATGTATATTGTTAATTGAGATTTATGTATAATTATTGTGTCACATCAGTAAGGCAATTATTCAAGAAAATGTGTTCTTCTGGAGCTGATATTTGATGCATTTGTATTACTCTCCCAAATTGTTCAAATAGCTTAAAGAGGAAATCCGGCTAATTTCGCCATTTTTTTGGCCCTGCTTACCTAATGGAGGTATCTGCATATTTCAGATACTCACCCATACAGTGGATCCAGTATTGACACGCTGAGATCCTCTCATGCCTGGCCACAGCTCCGTCCGGCATTGCCATGTTCTCTCTGACATCATCGAGAGGCCCGCCAGCTCGGGCCTCCAGGGATATGTGACATACATATCAAAGGAAGCGCAGAGTATTGTGTGTGCGTCATTTGCCTAAGGAGAGTGATGTACATGGGGAGACAGGACAGATGTTAGATAAAAAAAAGACGTAAACAAAAGAAAAAAAAATGCCCTATAGTGTTGAGCGGAATATTCGTGAAATATTCGCTAAAATCGAATATTCGTGATATTTAAAAAAATTGCGAAATTTCGCTAATGCGAATTTATTGCGAACATTTTGCGAATTTTTTTTTTTTCTGATTGGCTCTGATGCAAAAGAAGGGCGGAGAAAGTATTCTCGGATATTCGGAAATCGAATATTCGGAATATTTTATCAAAAAGAAAAATGTTGTGAAATATTTTGACAACTGTGGTAGGAGAACTCTGATTTGCTCTGATGCAAAAGAAGGGTGGAGAAAGTATTTGCGAATATTCGGAAATCGAATATTCGCGAATACTTTCTCCACCCTTTTTTTGCATCAGAGCCAATCAGAGTTGTCAAAATCTTGCAATCAATTTCGCATTCGCATTAGCGAAATTTCGATAAAATATCACCAATATTCGATTTCAGAATATTCGCGAATACTTTCTCCGCCCTTCTTTTGCATCAGAGCCAATCAGAGTTCTCCTACCACAGTTGTCAAAATATTTCACAACATTTTTTTTTTGATAAAATATTCCGAATATTCGATTTCCGAATACTTTCTCCGCCCTTCTTTTGCATCAGAGCCAATCAGAAAAAAAAAATCGCAAAATGTTCGCAATAAATTCGCATTAGCGAAATTTCGCATTTTTTTTTTTATATTCTGGCCGCGAAATTCGAGATATTTGCGAATACTCGAATATGCCATATTCGAGCCGAATATTCGCAATACGAATATTCGTGAGCAACACTAATGCCCTATTGGAAGAGGGGTTTAGAGATGCAATCGTCCTCAGGAGGGGGAAGGTCCGCTTTAATTGCCTGTAAAATTCCAAATCAAGGGATGCTGTTGTGACAGTTCTGTCATGTGCACCTTACTGACATGTATGTGAATCTCTTGCAAGTTCTGCCATTTATTGCACTATTGAGAGACGGATTTCTAAAAATATTTATGACACTGCTTATGAATTTCAGGGAAACGTGGTAATGCACAAAAGGTATGTACACTTTGGGGTCTATTTATGAATTATTTACTGTGTGAATGTCTCAAGCATTTGCTCAGCTGTAATGAATAATCCTGTACTTAGCCTTATACATTTTAAGTTCATTTGATTGTCAGTTCCATCCAATGACCATAATGTTGAATTTTCTTGACTCGGATATTTCAGGAAAATACTACATTATGGCCACTAAAAAGAAGCTGAAAATTATAGGAAATTAATATATTAGGCAACATAATCCCAAGTGAATGCTTGAGAAATCTTTTCATAAATAGCCCCCCAGAAGTCTCATCTACAGTTTCCACAAAAATGCTGAATTCTATACATACCATATATGGCAGTGCACTTAATTTGCTGTAGTTGTTTTGTATCCATTTGCAACTTTATTTCCTATTGTTTAAAACAACAACAACTTCTATAATATCGGACAGACTTTGTTGTTGGTGTTTTATCTATTAAGAAGAACTGCATAGTGCAACAATGATTTGTTAAATGCATTAACTCATAACAATCTATCAGATTTCATCTTTCATTATTATAGTTGTCAGCAGAAATGGCGTGGTAGAGAGTGTCTATGGGATCCAAAAACTGATGAATGTAACTATAAAATATCAAATTTTTAGCTTTTACGTTTTTTGACAATATGTTAGTACTTCACAGTCAATTGCAACAATATTCTAATGTGTATAAAAGTATAAAAAAAACTCAGTCCAACCCTCATCAAAAACACGAGATTTCCTATAATTAACTGGATGGCTGCTTAAGATAATTATCCAGATGAGTAAATCCATTGAACTAATGATTGACTAGACTGAAATCTACTGTTTACAAGTATCTCTTCTATGATGACACAGTTGTGAGCAGGCAATCATATGCAAAGGTGCTAGCCAAGGAGGATTACCTAATAATTGCTTGATGTATGTTTAAGTTAACTTTCTAATTTGAGAAAGACAAAGTAAAGTACAAAGCAATTGATCAAATTGTACATTTTTGATTTTTAATGACATTTTGTGTTGGATACATATAACCCTTAATTCCACATTCAAAGTCCCTTTGCACTTCAACTTCTTGCTTTATCATTTCTATAATCAAATGTGTGTAATGCTGTGTAAACAGTCTGTCTTGGATAAATAAATAAAAAGTAGCATAAAGGGTGAGGTACTTTATTTTTTGGAGAAATACTGCTCCAGGCTCCCATTAGTACTGGTCATGTTTAAAGGACTAGGCATTTCACATCTAACAAGAAGCTATGAATACAATGATATAAAAACTAGAGGCTGAATTATTTCCAAACTGCGTTAGTTGTATCTAAGGGGTAATGCAATCTACCACCAGACTCTTAAATAATCTTAAAGTAGATGGGATGGAAGGTTGTTTTTACTAATAGCAATGAGACAGTGTAAGGCCAAAAGTATCCCTTTTGAGATCAAGCAGTATTTACAAGTATATAAAAAATTGGGCAGAAGATCTGTTACAGAGAGACAGTATAGCCAGCATATAGAAAAAACATTCCAAAAAAGTAATTTGTAAGAATCCAATATCTCTTTTGCACCTTTTGTATTTGACAGACATTTCCAGAAATCCAACATGGAGAATTTTTATAGCTATGATAGCAGGGGTGATTTGCCACATCAGCAGCAGAAGTTCTTCACCTAATATCACTGAGTTGGAAAAAGGATCACCCCCCTTGTGTCAGTATTTTGTTTAACCACCTCTTGCTTTAATTACAGCATTTAGTCTGTTGGGATATGTCTCTTTGCACATCTAGACATTGCAATATTTGCTCACTCTTCTTTGCAGAACTGCTCAAATAAAGTTCAATTTGATGGTGACTGTTTGTGGACTGCTGTGTTCAATTCATTCCACTTTCACAGATTTTCAATGGGATTTAAGTCTGGGCTCTGACTGAACCACTGTGTGGTCATTTTTGCTGTGTGCTTTGGGTCATTGTCATGTTGAAAGCTAAACCTTCCATTGTGAACTTTCTGGCAGAGGGCAGCAAATTTGATGGGATTTTGTCCCATTCATTTTATTATATCCTGAGAAGTGCTCCAGTCCCTGTTGCAGAGAAACAACCTCATAACAGGATATTACCACCTACATATTTTACTGTAGAAATGGTGTTATTTGGATGGTGAGCTATATTGGATTTTTGCCAAACATATTGTTTGGTGTTGAGGTCAAATAATTCAATTTACTCTCATCTGACCATATCACCTTTTTCCATGTAGCCTCAGAATCTTCAAGGTGCATTTTGGAAAAGCTCAGTCATGACTGCATGTGGCCTTTCTTGAGCAGTGGCATTTTTTCTTGCAACCCGTACAGGTCACATGTGGAGAATTTGCAATATTGTTGTCACATGCACACAATGACCACTCTTAGTCATAAATTCTTGCAATTGCTTCAGAGTTGCTGTAGGCCTCTTGATGGCCTCTCTGAGCAGTTACCTCCTGGCTCTTTCATCCAATTTGGAGTGACATCCTGATCCAGGGAGGGTCTGTGTTGTATCAAATACATTCCACTTCCAGATAATAGACTTCACTGTGCTTTTAGGCTTTGATTAACCTCTTGACCACCGCCCCATGTCAAAAAGACGTCCTCTTTTAAAGATGGATATCTCGGTAACGGCAGCAGCTGTTGCCACAACCGAGATATCCATCTCTTCAGTGGGCGGTCCTGTACACGATAATGGCGGTCTCCGCAATGAATTCGCCGCGAGATCGCCGTTATCGGTGGCGGGAGAGGGGCCCCTCTCGGTAGCGGCGGAGGCGATTGGGTCGGTAGCGGCGGAGGCGATCGGGTCCGTTTGGCAGCTGACTGGGGATGCGAGTGAGGGAAAAATCGCCCCCACCCGTCCCCATAGCTCTGCTGGGCGGAAGTGACGTCAAAACGTCAGTCCCGCCCAGCGACTTAAAGAAACATTTTTTTTTTGTCATTTGAAAAAATGACAGTTTCAATTTTTTTTTTACCCCAGATCTCATATTTAGGAGGACCTGTCATGCTTTTTTCTATTACAAGGGATGTTTACATTCCTTGTAATAGGAATAAAAGTGATATTTTTTTTTTATTTCAGTGTAAAAAATTATAAACTAAATAAAAATAAATAAGAAAAAAAAAAACATTTTTAAAGCGCCCGTCCCGACGAGCTCGTGCACAGAAGCGAACGCATACGCGAGTAGCGCCCGCATATGAAAACTGTGTTCAAACCACACAAGTGAGGTATCGCCGCGATCGTTAGAGCGAGAGCAATAATTCTAGCCCTAGACCTTCTCTGTAACTCAAAAAATGCAACCTGTAGAATTTTTTAAACGTCGCCTATCGAGATTTTTAAGGGTAAAAGTTTGACGTCATGCCACGAGCGGGCGCAATTTTTAAGCGTGACATGTTGGGTATCATTTTACTTGGCGTAACATTATCTTTCACAATATATAAAAAAATTGGGCAAAATTTATTGTTGTCTTATTTTTTAATTCAAAAAAGTGATTTTTTTCCCAAAAAAGTCACTTGTAAGACCGCTGCACAAATATGGTGTGACAAAAAGTATTGCAATGACTGCCATTTTATTCTCTAGGGTGTTAGAAAAAAAATATATAATGTTTGGGGGTTTTAAGTAATTTTCTAGCAAAAAAAAAATGTTTTAGTCTCGTAAACACTGAATCTGAAAAACAAGCTCGGTGGTAAAGAGGTTAAGCCTTTGAAACTTTTTGGGCCAGATTCTCGTACATATCCGGCGGCGTAACGTATCTCGTTTACGTTACTCCGCCGCAAGTTTAACGGGCAAGGGCCTGATTCCCAAACCACTTACCTGTAAACTTGCGGCGGCGTAGCGTAAAGTCCACCTGCGGAAGCACTCCTAATGATCCTGGTAGGGGGCGTAGATCATTTAAATTAGGCGCGCTCCCGCGCCGATCATACTGCGCATGCTCCGTCGGGTAAATTACCCGACGTGTATTGTGCTAAATGACGTCGCACGGACGTCATTTGTTTTGACGGTAACGTAAATGGCGTCCAGCGACATTCACAGACGACTTACGTAAACAACGATAAATTTTCAAATTGCGACACCGGAACGACGGCCATACTTAACATTGAGTACGCCACCTAGGGGGCATGTTTATCTTTACGCCGCATATCGCTTACGGAAACGACGTAAAAACACTACGACGGGCAAGCGTACGTTCGTGAATCGGCGTGACTAGTCATTTGCATATTCTACGCTGACCGCAAAGGAAACTCCACCTAGCGGTCAGCGTAGATATTGCAGCCTAATATACAACGGAGCTAGCCGTCGTATCTTAGGCATGTTTAAGTGTATCTCAGTTTGAGAATACACTTAAACATAGGACGGCCTTAGAATCGGACTTACGTTGGAGTATCTGCTGATACGCCGGCGTAATTCTTTGAGAATATGGCCCTTTGTATTCATCTTCTGACTTGTACCTGTCCACAAATTCATCTCAGAGATCTTTTGACAGTGCCTTGCCACCCATAGTTGATTGTTTGCTTCAGTTGCACTACAAGGGACTGGAATGCTCCAGGAAAGCTCTTTTCATGTTTAGCTAATCAAAATAACCACAGCTGATCACAGTTCAAAGGAAAATGGTTTTGTGTGCCATTGAGAAGGTAGCTACACCTCATTAAGTTTACAAGTCATTTTTAGGAGGGGGTGTTCCTTTTTCAACTCAGTGATTCTGTTTTTGATTTTTTTCTCTGATATGTTGGTGTTATATCTTTCACTTGGATCGTATAAGGTTCCCTGGGTAAATACAGCTGCATAAAACAAAAATGATGTCTGTCTTAATTTCAGGTTACAAAGCAACAAAATATGAATATTTTATAGGGGGGTGATTCTTTTCTATACCCACTGTAGGCTTATTTTCAGTTGTTTATCATAAAAGAGTAGGAGTTGCTCAGTTTTTGTTCAAGTATGTTGTGGCTGAATTGAAATAAAGCCTTGGCTCTCCATGACTTAGGCCTCGTACACACGACCAAGTTTCTCGGCAAAACCCAGCAATAAACTTGCTGGGAGATATTTTTTTGCCGAGGAAACTGGTCGTGTGTACATTTTCGTCGAGGAAACTGTCGAGAAACTCGACGAGCCAAAAAGAGAACAAGTTCTCTATTTCCTTGACGGGAATGGAGAAACTTGCCTTGTCGAGTTCCTCGACAGCCTAACAAGGAACTCGATGAGGAAAACGATGTGTTTCACCCGTCGAGTTCCTCGGTCGTGTGTACGAGGCTTAAGGAATCGTTAGAAAAATAGAAAAAGTTAGAAATAGAAAAGTAGAAAGTAGGTCACCATAGAATTAATAACGGTTAGCTGTAATTTATCTATATGATGTCCCCAGAGAGACCTAGTAAATTGCAAAGAATAGATAAAGTGAGACTTTTCAAAGAGGTTTCCATTCTATAGTACATAATTAGAATAGACTGCAGCAGTCCAGAGATTTTCTGTTTTGGTCCAACGGTAGTCCATTTGGTTAGGTCAAATTGCAAATGAATATTAATGGTATAAAATAAATAAACTGAGGTAGACTGCCTATTAGGTTGATCAACATAGAAAATAGTTTATCACAATAAGAACAATTGCAGGTAAATTTTGATTGACTTTTGGGTTATGATACTGCATGCATTGTTCTATGCCTTAGTAGGTAGGCCTGTTTATGTTAAACACAAATATA
The DNA here is from genome assembly GCF_905171775.1 of Rana temporaria. NCBI lineage: Eukaryota > Metazoa > Chordata > Amphibia > Anura > Ranidae > Rana > Rana temporaria. The sequence continues at coordinate 323,819,950 of NC_053493.1, forward strand.
CAACCATGTACACTGTTTTGGCCTATTCGTGCTATTGTAGAATTATTTTATATACAGTCATATGACATTGAAGAGGGCTCAGTGATGTTTTTTTTGAAGGGCCACTGCACTGTGATCATTTATGTATTTTTTTTGCTATGACTGACCAAGTGTACTTCCCTGTCTATGAAGATCCTGACTAAATTATGTCCGGATATTAACATTAAATCCTATTTTTGCTATTTAATTACCTCCGTGCTTGAGCCAAATCAAGTACATGTTTTTTTTTATGGCTTGTGTTTTGGTTACAAATTTAAAGTCCCACTATTTACTCAGAAAACATAATTACTTTTATACAATATTGCCCGCTCCCTGAATTATTAAAACATATTTAGATGAGTACAGTGTATTTTTCGGTATTCCAAAAAGGAACCAAATGTTTCCTGTTTTGAATCGCAAATACGTTATTAACATAGCAGCAATTAGCCCCCAAATTAATTATAAGGTCAGGTTATCATGGTCAGAACAAGGGCTGTGACCCATCTCTCTGCCAGTTTATCTGTAATTGCTTCAAATTATAGCATCATTTTGGATGCTTTGACAGTCCTCACTATTCTGTGTCTAATTAATACCAACATCTGCATATGGCTTTTGCAAAATACACTTTCCTTCTTTTATTTTTACATGCTGTTCCTCGGTTATTTTTAAGCATTTATGTAAGCATGTACATGATCAATTTTAATTGCAAGATAAAAAATAACAGTGCTGAAATATTTGGAGATGTAACATATAAATGGGTATTATATGCAGTATGTCAAGCAGAAAACAAGTTGCAAAAGTTATTGCACAGCTAAACCCTTCATTGGTTATTATATATTTTTTTTTAAATGGCCTTTTCAAGATATTTATTTTATTAGTATCAATATCGTAAACTGTAATGTTAACTGTAACGTTAGCTGCACAACAGACTAATTTGCATATGCCTGTAAAATGAAATATAAAAAATGAAACAAAGCTGAATCCATGCAGATATAAACACACCGATAAGGCTGTCATATATTCTTTAAAATATTTAAATATATTTTTTAACTACGTCAATACTGGGCACTTTCACCCCCTTCCTTCCCAGAACAGTTTTCAGCTTTGCACGCTCTCGCACTTTGAATGACAATTACTCAGTCCTGCTACACTGTACCCAAATGAAAATTGTATCAATTTGTTCACATAAATAGAGCTTTCTTTTGGTGCCTTTTATTCACCACTGGATTTTTTTTTTTGTGATATAAGCGAAAATAACGAACATTTTGGAAAAACAAACAAAAAACTATATTTTCTACTTTCAGTTTTAAAAGTAATCCAATAAAATCGAATTTCGTCATAAATTTAGGCCAGAATGTATTCTGCTACATGCCTTTATTAAAATAAATCCTGATAAGTGTATGATAATTGATTTGTGTGAAAGTTATAGTGTCTTCAAGCAATGCTACGTATCACTGAAAATTGATCAATCCTGATGTAGTGACTGCCCATCTCATTTCTTCAGGCCCTAACATATCAGGACAATACAAATACCCCCCAGATGACCCCTTTTTATAAAGATGGCAGTCCAAGATATTCAGTCATAGCACATTACGCCGCCGTAGAGCACACACTGTATGTTACGCCAACGCAGCGCAGAGAGGCAAGCATTGCATTCAGCAAGCGAGTGCTCCCAACGCTGCGCCAGCATGGTGTGGTTTTCGAAGGCGCACGTCGGCGTAGGTGGAAGTGGGCGTGAACCCATGCAAATGAGGCGTGACCCCATGCAAATGATGGGCCCAGCGCTAGACAGGTACGTATCAGGAACTGGGCATGCACCGTGACGTGGACGCACCCCTATGCGCCTGCTCACAACCACGCCGGCAAAACTGCCTAAGCTACGTCGGATCACTGCGTATGCCGTGAACATAACGTACGCCCAGCCCACGCGTCCAACGCACAATACGCCGGCTTGTGTTCCCTGGTGCAGACCTGAGCATATCTGTTGCTGGGTTGCACCTCCTTTATGGGGAATAACTTTACGACGGACGTACAACTTACGCGCATCTTGCGTAGCATGCGCCGGGAACACGCACGTTCGTGAATCGCTTTATTTCCCTCATTTGCATGTTTGAATGGCTAATCAATGGGAGCGGCACTATGCTCCGAGCCTAAATGTGCCCCCACTCTACGCTGGCGTAAGCAATATAAGTCGGCAGGGTGTAGCCTGTTTTTAGGCGCATATTAGTTTGTGGGTCTGGCGCACAGATACGACGGCGCACATTTGCATTTACGTCGGCGTAACTTGTTATACGTCGGCGTAAGTGCTTTGTGAATCTGGGCCTTAGTTTCCTGAGTACATAATTTGCTTTTGACCAAGCTTGCAGAAGAAAGCCTGCACTGGTCATCTGCTAGGTTTTATATGCAGAAAGATAGAATAGGCTCAATGCTTGCTAACAAACTCACCCCTGAGACACGGCAAATGGCACTACCCAAAATTAGATGTTCCTCTGGCACATATAATCAGGACCCTCAAAAAGCCTTGAAAGAATTTAAAAACTTCTATAGCAAACTGTATCAAACCACTTCCTCTACACATTCAGATCATTTATTTTCCTTCCTCCAATCTCTCAAACTTTCCAAACTAGCCGCTTCCCTTAGTGAGCTGATGGGTGCACCGATTAAGGAAATTCTCCACGTTATAAAACAGGCAAAGCATTCATCTGTCCCTGGGCCAGATAGGTTTTCAGCAATTTGTTACCAAAAACTTGTAGCAACCCTAGCGCCTCACCTAGAATGGTTCCTTAATGCTCTGAGAGCCAGACAGAAACTAGGCACATCTTTTATTGCCACATACTGTATGTGCATAAAGATTAAGTAGGGTTCATACCTGGTAGGCAAGGTCCAGACCAAATTAGACAAGCTATCAATATTATCTCCCTGTTGCATTCACGATGGGATGGGGGGCACCTCAGGAGAGCATGCTGTTATCCAAAGATCTTCAAAAGGCGTTCAATTCTGTTCAATTCTGTTTCTTGGCCATACTTGTTCAAACTCCTGGGGGCATGCAATTTCAGATCGAATTTTCTTACCACCTTGAGGGTATTATATGGCAATCTGGTAGTGAGGGTGCCACTTCATGGCTTCCACTTGGATCCAATCCAAATATTGAGGGGAACTAGACAAGGGTGTTCTTTTTCCCAGGGGGTGGCTTGTGCACTCAGACTCACAAATGTGCCCTTTTTGCAGCTTAGCAGTGATCATCAGTGCAGAGCAGGGGTAGTTACAGATCATCTGGAGACAGAGCGGATCTCGGGCTGACAGGTCTGTATGTAAAAACACTGCTTGTCGTAAGCCCCGCCTCCTTATACTGGAATTGTGATAGGCAGCGCAGAGCGCACTGTTCTAATGCCGTTGCAGGGAAGTGGGGCTGTACGGAGAATGGTGCTTTCACATACAGACCTGTCAACCCGAGAACTGCTCTGTTATCTGGATGATCTGTAACTCTCCCCGCACAGGAGAGAGGTTTGGCAGATGGTGGCAGCATGGGCGGTGCTGGCAGGGAGAAAGGAGCAAAGAAGGAGGACACCACCTCTATGGGCGGCACAGACTGGGGGCTGTGAGACTCCCTCTGCCCACTACAGTGAGCCAGGCAGAAGTACAACTCCCTTCAGAGGACTGCAAGGGGGAGTGTCAAACCACTGGCTGAGGTTCCTTGAGAAATAGCAGCCAGCGGTCTTACAAAGAGGAAATCACCAGGCAATAAGGGTTTTTCAGCAAGTTCAACAGGCTATTGCTGAGGAACTACAGAGCTCAGAAGAACATGGATGACATAGTTGGTAAAGGTAAGGAGATCAGCAATGAGAACATGGAAAAAAGTTTCTGCTTTAAGGACAAGCTCTTTTTAATTAGTTCATTGTTTAGCCTCATGTACTCGACTATAGTTGGATAATTCTGTTTATTTCCAGTTCCCAGAATCGTAGGTGAATTATGTAGTAAATGAAAAATATAGTAACAATGTGGGATTTTAAATGGCGCCATGACAAAACGAGGCATGTACCCCATCCCTATCTGCTGGCAGAAATAAAAATTAAAAAAGGGAGAGGGGAATAGACATGAACAGGGGGGACTTTATATGGAGCACACAGTCTTCTATGTAGTAAACTCATGAGCCCTCAGGGGGCTCAATGGTACCCAAGGTAGGAGTCATCCTTTTGATACCTCGCAATTCACCTGAGATCTTTTTAAATGCCATTGTACTTTTTTTGCATTGCAACCCTTTATTTGTGATTGAAACCTGAAACCTGAAATGTGCAAGAATATGTATCTACACTAAATATGAGGTTCGGATTTGGTCCAATGCAGGGTTTGACCCAATTTTCCATCTTTGGTGTTCACATACTGGTTGAACAATTAGGCCCATTTCCCAGCCCAAACATCATGCTGCTTTTGCTGCAGGAAGTCATTCTTTTATTGGCAGTGTTACTACCATCAATATGTTAATATTTTATGCTGTGCAGGTTCCAGCAACCATTCGCCCATTGTTACATTTCATTTTGTATGTTGTATTTTTGTTTTTCGATGGGTTGTTGGAATGTTCATTGGGATCTGGATCTGCATTACCATTAAAAGTACCGTCTTTAGATAAGTATATTCCTTGTGTCCCCAGATGGTGTTATGGTTTACTACAAATGTTACATTATTTTATTATTGTGTCATATTTTATTTAAGATGTGTTAGGTGATGCCATGCAGTTGCAAAGTATACACATCTTTTGGCATGGATCTTTCACCACCACCTCCTCAGTATCTGCTCCTTGCCAAGAAAATATATTAAATCTGTTCAAAATATGTACAGCAATCATATAATGCTTATCTGATATGGCTATATGTTAATAGTCATGTAAATATATTGTTTTATTGGGAGAATGGTGCTTTAACTATGTACGTTTGCATGGTCTGAAAAAGTATCTTTGATTGATTACATTTTAAATTTGATGGCTAGGGATTACCCGAACACCCCCGGTTTGGTTCACACCAGAACACCGCGAACAGGCAAAACATTTGTGTGAACACTGTTAAAGTCTATGTAAAATAAAAAGTGCTAATTTAAAAAAATGATGTACAAGTTTTTGCCATAAAAAGTGCATGGGGACCTGGTATGTATGGGTATCAATGCAAAAAAAAATGTTTAAAAACCACAGTGATCGTTTTACTTACCTCCCCTGGGACTCCAAAGCACCCTTCCCATGTTAAAGGCATGTGGCCTGATATGGTTCAAGAGGGGGGCCCTCTCTCATCCCCCCTTTTCCTGCGGCCTGCCAGGTTGCATGCTCAGATAAGGTTCCCCTTAAAATCCATACCAGATCTATGGGCTTGGTATGGGTTTTGGGGGGGACCCCCATTCCACTTCTTTTTATTTTGGCGTGGAGTTCTTCTTAATATCCAATACTAGACCCTAAGGGCCTGGTATGGACTTGGGGGGGTGGGGGACCTACACTGTTTTTTTCAATGATTTTTTATGTATAGCAATTTTAAATGATATTTTTTCCTTTAGAAATGTAATTTTGCTGTGGTACTGTTATAAACATGGTATAAACTTGCCCGGTGGTTGTGGGGGTCTGTGGGCGGGCGGACGGCTTATCAGAATCTGGAAGCCCCTTTTAAGAAGAGGGCCCCCAGATCCTTGTTGATGAAATTGTAATTCAGTTTGGTCATAATTTTCGTAAACTTCATTAAACTAACACCGAATAACAAATAAAATGGCAACAGCAATGAACAGTTACAACGTAAACAAATTTGTTCAATACAACAAAACAATAGAGGACCAAATATTTCTGTACGTTAAAAGCTAAATTAGTGGGGTCCTAACGGTGGTACTAGAAGCTAAAGGGGTCCTTGAGTATCTCCAAAACCTATCCCACTGGCCAATGTGGAACTTGGGCCCAGAGTCTTGCGATGGAGTGCTCAGGTATATTTGTATTCAATGGTAAAGGGTGTAAACTCTTAAAGAAATCCCCTGGTTGAGGGGAAACTGTCCTTTTACGAGGAAAGTAGGGAGGTCATGGCCAGCAGTCTCTCACCACTATGCAATCTGTTACAAGCCTCCTCTTGCTCTCTAGTATTCAGAACCCTGTGTCATTAGCAGTGACTCTGGACTTTGTAGCAGCAATCTTTCATGATACCCCCTTTTCTACAGTTTGCTGGATCTCTCCAATGCCTGCAATCACACGCAGAACAATCTTACTCCCTACAAGAGATCTCCTCGAGCCTTGGTTTTGTCTTCCATTTCCTCTTCTCTACAGCAAACTGTCTTCATTGGTCCCATACAGTTCTCAAATTAATAAAGGCTGTCTTCAGGGGACAACAACCCCCACAGTTCCAAATGTCTTCCAGCAAGCTTCTTCACAGCAAACAAAAAGATGGATATTGCAAACTGATCCCCAGTAATTCATACACATCAAAAGTGGCGCTCTTGTCAGAAAATAAAACTGACTGGCTGGTATAAGTAGTCAAACATATACCGTATTTATCGGCGTATAACGCGCACTTTTCCCCCTTAAAATCAGGGGGAAATAGTGGGTGCGCGTTATACGCCGATCCTCGCTTTCTGAGCGCCGACGCCGACATATACCGAGTGCAGTACACTCGGGTACACTCAGCTGGGCTTGGCCACGCTCGGCTCCACGAGAGGAGCCGAGCGTGGCCGAGCCCAGCCGAGTGTACTGCACTCAGTATATGTCGGCTTTCTGAGCGCCGCCGCCGACATATATTGAGTGCAGTACACTCGGCTGGGCTCGGCCACGCTCGGCTCCACGATCCAAGGTAACCAGTTTCTCTGGAGGGCTGTGTAATCTTAGTTATTTGGCAGATTTGTCATTCTTGAAACCTGTAGGTAAATTGTTTATTTTTTCTTAAGTAATTATAAAGCTGTCATTAGTCTCGGTATATGTCGGCTTTCTGAGTGCCGCCGCCGACATATACCGAGTGCAGTACACTCGGGTACACTCGGCTGGGCTCGGCCACGCTCGGCTCCGTGAGAGGAGCCGAGCATGGCCGAGCCCAGCCGAGTGTACCCGAGTGTACTGCACTCGGTATATGTCGGCGGCGGCGTTCAAAAACAGCGAAGGGAGAAGCGGGGAGGACACCACGAGGACACCACGAATGCCGCAGACGGACGCCGGACCGGACAAGGTCGCTGATGGACGCTGGGCAACTGTAAGTAACTGTATCTGTATTGTATCTGTACTGTCAGTATTTCTTTTTTTTTCTTAGGATTCTCCTCTAGGTTTGGGGTGCGCGCTATATGCCAGTGCGCGCTATAGGGCGATAAATACGGTACATATAAATAGCACCAACGGATAGACTGATAAAACTGGTAGAAAGTCTCTAATAAACGCAAATGGCTTAAGAGATGAAATATTAATGTGTGCACCGTCACCAATAACTCTTCCACCGCGTGCTTCACGCACCCCTCTGGAGTTTAAACTCAACAGATGCCTGAAATTTTAGGCATCAATCGAAATCCTGCCGTATATTCAATCAGGAAAGAACTCCAATGGGAAGCTCCGTCACTCAGGGACATCCAGGGGCATAGGAAGAGAGACTACACATAGTCTAATTCCGTATAACTATTTATTCTCAAACTTCAATAGTTCCATAAAACGTCAATGTTCCATAAAGTTGCGACAGTCCAAAAAGTGACCATATAACTCCATGTCTCGATGTTTAAAAACACTCGATGAATAAGTCACTTTTACCCTGAGCTTGGGAAGCCGAAAGTGCTCTAATGCTGATCGAAATGATCCCGGTTTGTCTTCTTCACAGGAACGTTCTTCCTCTCCCAGTCTGTCCTGTAGCCAATCACAGTATCATCTGTATCTTGGATGGGGGCAGGACTATCCTCTGGTGGTTGTGGCTGCAATTGCCACCCAGTCCCCATATAGCTATCCCTCTGCTCACTGACGGCTGGAGAGAGATGACAGCTGTAGTGTGCGGGCAGCTTTGAGAGCTATCATAGTCTGGTCCAAGTTACACCAGGTACATTTTTTATCCTTCTTTACTTTTTTATACACTCATGCTATAGTCACCGACCTAAAGGAAACCTATGGTCACGGCATACTGTTCACTTTCATATTATAACAGCAGCATTGTAATAGCAATACAAACAATAGTTAGGAAGCAAGGATGTGTGACTGGTCCTTGGTGGTCTGAAAAGACTAATCGGAAGGGCACATTTCATAGTCAAACTTCTTCCCTCCTCTTGGAAAGTGAGCTACTGCTACGCCCCACAGCCAAAGAGGATTACAATCAAGCCACCTGCTGTACTGGAAAGTTCTTGAAGCTGTTTATTTTAAATATATTATCCAAAGTAGTAATTAAGGGTGCAAGCTGCAGAGGTCCCCATTACTGCCTCTAATTATGTGGTTCAGGACATAAAGTTGAACTAAACGTTATGGGCCAGATCCACAGTGAGAGTGCGCTGGCGTATCTACTGATACGCCGGCGTACTTTCAAATTTCCTGCGTCGTATCTTTAGTTTGAATCCTCAAACCAAGATACGACGGCATCTGGGTTTGATCCGACAGGCGTACGGCTTCGTACGCCTTCAGGTCGTAGATGCAATACTTCGGCGTCCGCTGGGTGGAGTTTGCGTCGTTTTCTGCGTCGGGTATGCAAAATTAGCTATTTCCGACGATCCACGAACGTACGCGCGGCCGTCACATTCTCTTACGGCGTCTCTAGTTTGCTTTTTCCGGCGTATAGTTAAAGCTGCTTTTTTGTGGCGTATAGTTAGATTTGCCATGTTAAGTATGGCCGTCGTTCCCGCGTCGAAATTTGAATTTTTTCTTTTTTTTGCGTAAGTCGTCCGTGAATCAGGATGGACGTAAGTCACGTCTAAGTTTAAAAAATGATGTCCTTGCGACGTCATTTCGTGCAATGCACGGTGGGAAATCTCGAAACAGAGCATGCGCAGTTCATTCGGCGCGGGGACGTGCTTCATTTAAATGAAACACGCGCCCTAATCGCCGATTTGAATTCTGCCGCCAGAAATACACTACGCCACCGTAACTTACGGCGCAAAATCTTTGAGGATTTGAAAGAACGCCAGGTAAGGTACGGCGGCGTAGCGTATCTCTGATACGCTGAGCGGGTGCAGATCAGTGTGGATCTGCTCCTATGTTCTTAGCCTCTATTTAGATCTGCAGTTTCCATTGTGCTGCACGTTATCAACTATGTCAACAGCCATTTGAGGGCTTAAAAACTCAGTCAAGAGGTGACATAAGCACACTGGTAAAGGTGACATTACCTTACATGTAGCATACACTTAAATCCTCAAGAATGCAAGTTCACCCGAAAAACAATTTTTTATATTTAGATTAATGCTCATTTTGTCAAGGGGAATCGGGTGTTTTTTTTAAAATCGAAGCAGTACTTACCGTTTTAGAGATAGATCTTCTCCGCCGCTTCCGGGTATGGTCTTCGGGACTGGGCGTTCCTACTTGATTGACAGGCTTCCGACGGTCGCATACATCGCGTCACGAGTAGCCGAAAGAAGCCAAACGTCAGTGCGGCTCTATACGGCACCTGCGCACCGACGTTCGGCTACTTTCGGGAAAATCGTGACGCAATGTATGCAACGGTCGGAATCCTGCCGGAAGCCTGTCAATCAAATGAAAAATGCCCAGTCCCACAGCCCATACCCGGAAGCGGCGGGGAAGATCTATCTCTAAAACAGTAAGTAATGCTTGGATTTTAAAAAAAACACCCGATTCCCCTTGACAAAATGAGCCTCAATCTAATGTTAGAAATCACGGGGCCCCGGACAACTTACCTGACAGGGCCCCCCATGGCAGAAATTAGAGCCATGCTACTGCCACCTCATGACTCCTGTTGTTTTTTTACTTTTTGTTAAATTGCTGAATGGCAATTTTACATTGCAAGACCACGTTGCAACTGTAAAATAATTATTTGGCTTCAAGGTGCAGAGCATTGAACTTGATGAGAAGGTGGTGCTGCCTGTCAAACTCTGCAGCCTGCTCTAAAAATGCTGCAGCTCCGAAGTAAAGCATTGCATCAATGGCATGTATACAACCCTGTCTGACTATATGACAGCTGGCTTCTGTCGAAGGGGCATGACCAAAAAAGGTCCGTCAACTCAAACAGTGCTGTCAGCCAATGACTGAGAGTACTGACCAGAGTGTTCTGGTGGGGTGGGGTGGGGTGGGAGCATCCCTTTGTCAGAACACAATATAACAGCAGGGGAGATTTCAGTACTAACATTGGATTGTTAGTACAGTGGCTCCGACCTGAGGTGTCAGGTTTGTTTCGTACAGCCTGTGGGGTTGAATGGAAAAAAAAAACTAGCTGTGTATATTAGGCATTAGGCCGTATTCACATTTGACGTTTCATGAATGTGGGATAAAGTGCACAGGTAGCAGGCATGCACTGCAAATGCACATAGCGCTTGTGGTGTCATTAATTGCATAAATCTGAATGCTTTTAAAGATTCTAGAGCCTGTCACACAAATGTCACACAAATGGCAACCCATTCAAGTGAATGGGCTCCCCTATATGCGAAAAACAACCAAAAAACATGTGCAGGAATGTGGGTTCCCGATACATGAAGTATAAAGGGGGCTTTAGGGGTGGTGTATAGAAATGTTTTGGCAGATATGTCTGTAAGCTAGAGGGAAAGATGTGTACACTGGTTCATAGCTTAATACTGCAGTGGCAGCTACCTGAGTTCTAGACTGGCTCCATATTTACTTCTCTCCAAAATCCTGAAGTTACTGTCCCTTCACTGCATCAGCAACCCCCCACCCCCACTTACCCTTTTCAGCAGAAGGACTGCTCCATGCAAACCCTGGGGTTCACTGTAAAAACAGAGCATAGATGAGAGAGCACGATCTGAAGGGAGGGGGATCAGAGGTCAGGACTGTGAGGAGGTGGAGCAAACTTCCTGCTCATTCATCACGCTGACCAGAGATAACACTGCCGACTGATGATAGGGGAGTTTCAGGACCCGAGAGAGGCACAAGCAGAGACTCTGCAGCTGTCTCCCTCTGCTTCAAATTGGGATATTTTGCCAGTATGTAGAAGTGATCCCCCTGCATAGCTGCCAGGGGGGAGAAAGCAGGCTACGCTGCAAGGAGGTGACTCCACAGGAGTCACAAGGCAGTATAGCTAGCTCTCCTGCCCGGGCCCCTCTTCTGAAGTGACAGAGATCAGGCCCCCTACAGGAGGGCTGGCTGTACTGCCCTATCAGCAGCCCTGAGTGCACATGTAGGTTATATAGAAAGTGAAAACATGTATATTCATTTTGTTTATTAAGAGATGTACTGACGCTTTATACTGGCCTACTGGCTTTATATTTACTGAAGTGGGATTTGTCAAGGCATGCATTCTGTTGCCAAATGATACAGGCTAGCATAGAGGAATCTCCAATTTACAGCTGTGCCATTGCCTATGGACTTGGTTATTAAGAAGACAAATGTGCAGGGTGATTCTAGTAAAAGAGCATTCTTCCATAATCATAGATGTAGGGAATCCATATAAATACAGTTATTAAGGGGACGGAACACATGATTTATTTGCTTTGAATGGATTTGTCTTATGTCCATGGGTTGCTGCCAAATCTAGAACAAGGTTAGGTGTGCTTGCTTGTAAACAGAGATTTCAATTTATGCACCGTAATTTATATATCAGCAATACACAACAAAGGCACTAAAATACCCTGTAAAATATAAGGTTGTAAGTTAAATGTGTTTGCATTACAAAATGGAAAAAGATAACCGGGGAAAAGAAATCCTGGCCATTCAAAACAGAGGCCAAGGATTAAAATCAAGGTTTAATCCTCCGATATAATCTCTGTAATATCTAGAACATGCTTTCATCGCACTAATGCTGGCACAGAATGCTTTCATAGTAATAAATAAAATGGTCATAAGAATAACATCACAAGGCAGAAGAAATCGGCACAATATTTTTTTAAAGTTATCTCAGTGGTACAATAATTTTGCCATGGCTCTTGTGATACAGAAAGTGCAGAAAACAATGCTTCCGTTTAACACCCCTAAAGATTTTGTATACAAGGTGCCTCTATATAGTCTGGTGCCATGAATTGGAATTTGATTGTCTTTTAAGTTGACCTGTAATTTTAAAATAATGGTAGACACAGTAACTGTTTTCGAGCAACAAAGTTACAAAGGTATTTTTAAGGTTAAATGCCCGTACTCACAATCAGATTTTTAGACGGGAATTGTGTGTTGGCAGGCTGTTGTCAGAAAATCCAACCGTTTATATGCTCCATCGGACAATTGATTTTCCGACAACAAATGAGGGATAGGATGCTTTAAAATTTTCCAACAACAAATGTGGGATAGCATGCCCTTTCACACTGAAGCGTTTTTACAGCGTTTAGCGTTAAAAATAGCGCTATTAAAACGCTCATAAAATGCTCTCCATGTATCTCAATGGACCCTTTCACACAGCAGCTTTTGGGCGCTAAAAAAAAAAAGCTCCAAAAATGCCCCTCTCCATTTAAATGAATTGAAAGGCACTGCAAAAATGCCCTAAAACATTAGGGTCTAAGCGGTGCTTTACCAGCGTTTTTCGGGTGCTGGCAGTGTAAAAGGGTTCTGAAAGCACTCAGGCTTTCACATTGGGATTGCAGATGAGGCTTTACTTAAACAACGCTCGAATAACGCTCGAATAACGCTCAAAGAACGCTCGAATAACGCTCGAATAATGCTCGAATAACGCTCAAAGAACGCTCAAAGAACGCTCGAATAACGCTCGAATAACACTCGAAGTGTGAAAGGGGCCTTAAAAAATTCTGACAACAAATGTGTGTTGTCGGATTATCCGGTTGTGTGTACACAAATCCTTCGGACAAAACTCCAAAGTACAAACATGCATGCTCAGAAGCAATGCTCACCATAACACAACATTAGTAGAAGTTGCCTAAAGGTTGGCGTTAAAGAGCTGAAAAACCACATAGCTTTGTGTGTGTTGGCTGACAATTCTTTGCCGTTTGTATGCAATAAAAGTTCACGGCCAACGCCCTTCGGACAAAAGTCTTACGCTTTGTCGGCGGAAAATCCGATCGTGTGTATGAGGCTTTAGAGTAGAATGCTAGCTAGAATTTTTTAATAATATAGAATCAGACAGGCCCTTCAGACTACTTTGTTGTTGACAGATTGTAACATGTGTGGTCATCTTCATACTAACCTAGACTTGTGCAGAAATGCTAGCATTGACATCTACGTCTCCTGTTGTCAATACAAGTAAAATAAAGCTGCAGGGTCCACAGACAACACACTGTAGGGCCCATGGCAGATTATTGATGGGTATAGCTAAAGAGGACATTTACCTAATACTAAATACAGCTCATACCTACGTCTGCAGTGTTGCTCCTTCATTGACCTAAACACTACAGAAAATCCCTCACCTTGAGGGAACAGCCGTGGAGCTGCTCATGTCAGAAACAGGTAAATGGTTTCCTAGCAATAATGTCAATTGCATTGTAAAGTCAAGATGACATCTGGAGTAGAGTGGGAGTCTAATTTGTCTGGATATAAACATTTGGACCAGACATACCCCAGTGCCTTGTTTGTAACATTCTGCTTCTAAAATATTAGAAAACCAACCCAGCTGAGTTGCAATATGTAGGCATAAAATTATTACATGTAACACTTTCAGTTACACTTTACTAGCATCTGTTACTGTTGAACTAAAGAAATTAATTTTATTAAATGGCTAAAATGTTATCTTGGAATGAAAGGAAGTTACAATTTTCATAATCACTCTGGTTACTTCATTTCCCAAAATATATAATTTATTAAGAAATAGGATCAAAGCTAAATAATTTTAAAACATTTTCTACAAATTTCCTGGCAGTGATTACAATAATGAAATTACTTTTGGACATGATTTCATTCCTAACTAAAAATCAGTGCACTTCTATATTCCAGTTTACAAACAGATATGCAGCCTCAAATTATTCAGACACATTACACTTCGTTCCAGTTCCTGCACTTTTGATTTATTTATCTGGTTTATTTAACTTTACAGGTTTGTATTTGGGCATACTGCCTAGATTCGAAAGACAAGCCTCTTTATATCCTGATCTATGCAATTGAAGTTTGCACTTATAAGGCACAGCCTAAATAAGTAATAAACAAAATGATTATGTGCAGGGGATACTGAAGCATTTTCTGACTAATTTGATGGTTGTTATTTAAATGTTATTTCAGCAAAGAGAATGTTGTAGAGTGGTATTAAATATTAACTGGGGAAACAGATATTTGCAAAATAATTACTGTATTTATTGGCGTATAACACTCACTTTTTTACCCTGAAAAAAGAGGGTAAGCTGTGCCTGCGTGTAATACGCAGGGGGCTGTGGAACGTTTTTTTTCCCTGAAACTTCCCTCTTAAAGTTAGGGTGCGTGTTATATGCTTGTGCGTGTTATACGCTGATAAATACGGTATATACCTTATTATATGCCTTAACTCTAGGAATGAGCTTCGGGTTCAGGTCGACCAAGGGTTTGAAGTGAACCCAACTTCTTTGTGATTCTTGGACATGCCTAACTAACGCATAATTTCACCGCCTTCTCAACCAGGTACCAATAGGTTAGTTTAAAAGGTCCAATAAGGGAGCATTCCGTGTCAACATAAAACAGCTGGTTCACGGCAGCCATATTAACAATGCACTTAGCTGTAATAGGGAAAGCATACGATGTGCTGCGGCTGATAGATTTCATAGGGACAGATTAGTGGGGGGGGGGGGCTTGTAGGAACTGGTCCCTTAAAGTGGATGTAAACCTTTACTAAATGCTCTTTAGGTTGAAAAATGCTGTGTATCTTGGGAAATTTGAAGGGGAGGGGTTCTTTATATCTTAATTTTGTTGGTGTCTTTCAGCTTCTGTATAACCTGTTCCTGTCTATATGCACTAGGGTCATAGAAGGCTGAATATTCTCTATTTTTTGCTGGCTGCAATTAATGTTTTTTCACAGCCTGTCCCTGACTGCATGCACTAAAGTCTTAGCAGGCTGCATGTGCTTTTTTATGAGGCACATTTGTTTAATTTTGCTGTCTGTAATTGATCTTTTCACAGCCTCTTTACAGCCTGTTCTTGTGCCCAGGCACATGTACCACAGGTATAACCAGATGCATGTGTTTTTTTTACAGGGCATATTTCAGATTTATTCTCTGGATGCAGTTGATTTTTTTCACAGCCTGTACCTATCCATATGCACTACACTGATAACATCCTGCATGTGTTTGTTCACAGGGGAAAATGTGCCTTTGAGGAGGAAGAAAAAAAAACACATTAGCAGACCTCAAAAAAATGGCTGCTATGCACACTTGAGGAGGGTGAGAAAAAAAAAGAAAAGTGTGCATTAGCAGCCTTCATAAAATGGTTGCTATGTGCCCTTGAGGAGGAATAAAGGGGTGCATTATCAGTCCTGAACAAATAAATGTCTGCTATGCACACTTGAGGAAAGAAGAAGAAAAGGAGGCATTAGCAGAAGTAAAAAAAAAAAATACTATGCATCCCTTAGGATAGCACAGTCCCCAACTTTTTTTGCACCAGGGACCGGTTTCATGGCAGCCAATTTTTCCAGGGATTGGGGGGAAGGGGGGTGAGGACAGGGGCAGCCCCACAGCACAGTTCCCCTTTGAAAGTAGTTCCACAGTGTCCTCAGTTTCCCTCCACATCACAGCCACTATTTACAATATAGTACCCCTTTAC
The DNA here is from genome assembly GCF_905171775.1 of Rana temporaria. NCBI lineage: Eukaryota > Metazoa > Chordata > Amphibia > Anura > Ranidae > Rana > Rana temporaria. The sequence continues at coordinate 323,835,710 of NC_053493.1, forward strand.
AGTGCAGTCCCCAAATGCTTTTGATTTTTAAAAATGGTGCCGTTTGCATTCGGGTAAACCAGAAGTCATGTAAGGTCATCAGTTCCGGGTTACTATATCATAGAGCCAAACAAGGCCAATCCAGTCTTTGTTCGGCTTTGTGATCAGCGGGGATGGAAACACCGGCTGGTCAATTATGACTCTCAGTGGGACAGGAGATCACGGTAAAGCTGTCGAAGGCGGTGGAAAAGGGGGGATGTCCTCTCCCACTGCTTGTAAAAGCCTTTCAGCATCTAGTTAGCTGCTAGGATTGATTTTACAAGAGAATTGAACACTGGCTCTAACAGTACCGGGATGATGCCTGCAGCGGTAGGCATCATCCCGGTATAACCACTTGAAGTCCAGTCCAGACATGACTGGTCAGCAAGTGGATATTGTGTCACTGTTACTGCCTGTGAAAATGGTCCTATTCTGTAACACCACATCCACCTTAAAGGCAATTCCCAACCATGTTATTTAAAGTTTTGAAGGAAGAAGATTGTGATCCAATCAAGCACAGATACAAAAATCGCACCTCATCCCTGGTATAGTAGAAAAGAATAATGGAGCGAGTGGGATGTTGGCGGTGCTTAAACACAAACAATGTCAGAAAATTAATTTTTATAACTATTTATTTAAAACCTCAAAAATCGGTTTTTATATTTTACAAAATACAAAATACATCATTTAAAAACAAATTGCCAGAGTGTCTGATTTGGGTTGCTGGAATTCCCCAGTATTGAGCTACTGGTCGATATAGAGATGTTGTTGGACCCAATATATTTCGCCGTAATCGGCTTCCTCAGGGGTTCCACAAAAGACCAGAATTTATAAAGCCAGCTCTGAACAAAAAATATAGAAAACAACATATAAGAAATTCATACATCGTAATTTCCATCTATATATTTAACATTACACATGTTGTATTTCCTTGAGGGGGATGCACTCTTACCTGACAGCCTGGAAAAGGTAGAAACTGACACCAAATTGCACGATGACCTGGACCCAGAGACAGATCAGCCCCCAAAAAGGGGGAAAGGAATGCCTTCACCCGATGTGTCCGTGCTGCATAGGGGCATAGGCTGGACCATAGGGGGGGAAAGGGACCGAGCTGTGGGGAACACAATACACCTATTGAGCATAATGTTCCAATCATCAAAGAAAAAGAAATATATTTAATTTATAATATATTATAATATATTTATTTTTCTTTGATGATTGGAACATTATGCTCAATAGGTGTATTGTGTTCCCCACAGCTCGGTCCCTTTCCCCCCCTTTCCCCCCCTATGGTCCAGCCTATGCCCCTATGCAGCACGGACACATCGGGTGAAGGCATTTCTTTCCCCCTTTTTGGGGGCTGATCTGTCTCTGGGTCCAGGTCATCGTGCAATTTGGTGTCAGTTTCTACCTTTTCCAGGCTGTCAGGTTAGAGTGCATCCCCCTCAAGGAAATACAACATGTGTAATGTTAAATATATAGATGGAAATTACGATGTATGAATTTCTTATATGTTGTTTTCTATATTTTTTGTTCAGAGCTGGCTTTATAAATTCTGGTCTTTTGTGGAACCCCTGAGGAAGCCGATTACGGCGAAATATATTGGGTCCAACAACATCTCTATATCGACCAGTAGCTCAATACTGGGGAATTCCAGCAACCCAAATCAGACACTCTGGCAATTTGTTTTTAAATGATGTATTTTGTATTTTGTAAAATATAAAAACCGATTTTTGAGGTTTTAAATAAATTGTTATAAAAATTAATTTTCTGACATTGTTTGTGTTTAAGCACCACCAACATCCCACTCGCTCCATTATTCATGTTATTTAAAGGACTGGTGATTTTCCCTTTTCCACTGTTCTGTGCCTTAAGACCTCAGATCAGCCTCAATGCATGCATCTTCAGATCTCAGATTACCCCCATTATCTGCACCTTCAGACCTCAGATCAGCCACAGTTTGTAGACCCATTAGACCTCAGTTCAACCCCCATTCCTGTACCTTCAAACCTCAGATCAGCCCCAAATGCTGTAAATTCAGACCTTATATTAGCCACAGTTTCTGCACCTTCAGACATCAGATCAGCCACAATTTTTTCCCCTTCACAGTCAAGATCAGTCCCAATTTCTGCATCTGCAGACCTCAGGTCTATTCTAGTTCCTGCATCTTTAAACTTCAGCTCAATCCCATTTCCTGCACCTTAAGACCCAGATCAACCACAATTCCTGCCCTTTGAGACCTCAAAACGGTCCCAATTCCTGCACCTTCAGACCTCAGATATATAAATAACCAGTTTAAAGTACATAAACAGTATTAACAGAATCAAACCTGAACATATTCAATGAAAATGTAAATATTAATTGCAATCTGTAGAAAAGTCAAAGTTATATTCTTACTTTGCCCAGTATAACAACTACACATCTACAGTAAAATCACCTTTAAGGCCGGGTTCCCACTGGTACGACATGGAAGTCGAACGACTTCTGCTCTGACTTTGCTCTATGACTTCATGTCTGACTTCCATGCGAGTTCAATGAACAGGATCCAACTTTTATCCGACAATACCAGGCCCTTTGAGTCTGGTATGAATCTTGAGGGGGACCCCAAACTAAAAAAATGGTGTGGATTCCCCCCCCCCCAAAAAAAACAAATGGTCTGGTATGAATTTTAAGTAAAACCCCCATGCCAAAATAATAAAAAATCGGTGTGGGGTCCCCCCTAAGATCCATACCAGACCCTTATCCGATCATGTAGCCGTGCAGGTCAGGAACAAGGTTGGATGAAGAATGAGCAGCCCCCCCTCCTGGACCATACCAGGCCACATGCCCTCAACATGGGGGATGGGTGCTTTGATGAGGACAAGGGTCTCATCCCGATAACAACCCTAGTTGATGGGGTCTGCAGGCAGGCGGCTTATCAAAATTTGGAAGCCCCCAGATCCCGGCCCCCCCACCCTGTATTGATGAGTATTACCCATTCACTCAAAATGTGTCAAAAATAAATAAAATCAGTACACAAGTTTTTGACAAAGTCTTTTATTAAAGTAGCTCCAGCATATATTCTCACTCCGATTTCTTCTCCCTCTGGCTCTTCTCTCTCTGGTTCTTCCTCCAGTTCTTCTCCCGATGCTAGCTCACACTCTTGTGTTAGCTCCAGCATGTGCCATTACTTATAAAGCCATGGGGTGTGGCCATCCGGTGACAAGGGTGGAGACCCCACCAAAGTGATACTAGTGAGCTGGGAAAAAAAATCTTAGTGACCGTGTTCTGCTTTAGTCCCTCCTCTCCTATATTCCACCTACTTAATTTCCCAACCCCATGTCCCTCCCCACTACCCCTATTTCATCGTGGTTACACTCCCTCTCTCTCTCCTAGTTCGGGCCGGACATCCTACTCCACACTATCAAGGCTATAAAAAAGATAAAAAAGAAGGGCCCTCTAAGAGAGATCAGTAAGGAGGAAATATAAAAAAAAAAAAAAGAGAATCTAGATAATTCCTCTCTGGTCAATGATCTAACTCCTTATTCTTCCATAATTTGATGCATATACAACTACCCTGGGGATCTCACATATCTGTTACGTCCCCTATTTTCCCATTCCATTTCTCTTGTCCCTAGTCCATTTCAGGTGCATATTGTATCCAGCCTGCCCATGTCATCTCAAATTCCCCTTTTTTGTCCTTCACTACTTGAATCCACCTTTCGGCTTCCATTATCCGATTAACCTCCTTTTTCCAGTCTGCTAGTGTTGGGCAGATGATCTGTTTCCAGAATCTGGGGATTAATAATTTTGCTGCATTTAGCAAGTGTGGTACAATACTCTTCCTGTATGTTTTATAAGGGCCAGGCGTTCCATGGAATAGGAAACATAGGGGCGTAAACTCCATAGGTGTAGGGGTCAATCTCTCAATCCACGGTGCAATTGCTTCCCAGAATATTTTAATTCTGGGGCACTCCCACCACAAGTGGAGATATGTGCTCCTTTGCTCACACCCTCTCCAACACCGGGCATCTGCTGCTGGGTACATCTGGTTTAACCTTACTGGTGTCCTAAACCACCTCGTCATAAATGTATAGGCCATTTCCTGAACATGCAAGCCTTTAGATGTGGAGTAAGTTGAATTAATCATTTTTTTAATTTGTTCATCTGATCGCATCATATTTAATTCTCTTTCCCATTCCCTAATGAAGTATGGTACTTTATTCTGTTGGGAGCCTTGTATCAATCTGTACATCTCAGACAACAAGTGCCTTGCATCCCCCAAGTGCACACATTGATCCTCGAACACCGTAGTGGAGCTTAATGATCTCAGTGGGGATTTCATCTTGTTGAGGAATCCTGTCATTTGATAATATCTCCATCTTGCTAAGGGTATATTCTCTAAAGATGTGACCAGGTCCGGATAGGCTGCTAGGGCCCCATGCCCCCAAGAATCCCCCCCGCTCCCCCCGGCGGGAACCATTGGAATCCCTCCAGTGGAGCCAGGGGGGACACCCGGGGTGAGTATTCTCCAATTTTATTCAACCTGTCCCATATTGACAAGGTGTTCAGGGTCAAGGGAGATGTCCACTTCGCAAGTCCCCTTCACATACACGGAATCCAAGAGGCCCCTGCCAAGTTCCTCCCCGCTATTGTCTTTTCTAGTGGGACCCACCTTTTATTAGCCGAGTCGTGGCACCAGTTCAAGATTCGAACCAACGACATTGCCTTGTAATATACTGATATGTCTGGCAGACTCATTCCTCCCTCTACCTTACTTCTACGCAGGATGTTATAGGCCAGCCTTGGTCGCTTGTCATTCCACACGAAAGCTACAAATGCCTTCTGTTTAAAAGAGGTTTCTGGTACTTTAATTGGGATAGTATGTAATATGTAAATAATTCTGGGTAATATACACATTTTAATAGCACTCACTCTTCCAAACCATGTCAGATAATGTCCTGTCCATTTCTTTAGGTCCCCCACTATCCTAATCAGTAGGGGTACGTAATTAAGGTTATACAGCATTTTTTGATCCGCAGTGATGTGTTCCCCCAGATAGAACAGGTAATCCTTCTTCCATACAAAGGGGTACGCCCTCCTCAGTGTCCTTACCATCTCTTGAGATACATGACTGGGTAACAGTATCGATTTTTAGAAGTTAATTTTAAAATTGGATAGATGCCCGTATCTGTCCACTTCCTGCATTAAGGCTGTTAAGGATGTCTGTGGTTTTGAAAGGTAGAATAATAAGTCATCGGCGTAGGCCGATACTTTATGTTCCCCATCCCCAATATATGTCCCTGCTATTTCCCTGTTACTTCTGATCCTACAAAGGAATGGTTCCAATATTAAAGCAAATATTAATGGTGAAAGTGGGCAGCCCTGTCTCGTTCCGTTTCTTATATTAAGGTAATCCGATATTGTGCCATTTACTTTAACCCTTGCTCTTGGGCCCACGTATAAGGCCATAACCCATCCCATCATGCGGTCCCCCAGGCCCACCCCCCTCAGCACTTTACTCATAAACCCCCAATTCACCCTATCAAAGGCTTTTTCAGCGTCCATCGATTGTATGATCCTTGGGGCTTTCTCCGGCCCGTATTGCATCCAATGAAGAATATGAAGTGCCCTGATGGTATTGTCTCTTGCCTCACGTCCTTTCATAAAACCTGTCTGGTCTGGGTGAACTAACGCCCCAATATGCTCTTGTAATCGTAGAGCTAAAATTTTGGCCAGCAGCTTAGTGTCTGAGTTGAGCAGTGAGATAGGCCTATAATTGGCACAGTTCTTGGGGTCTTTCCCTTCTTTTGGGAGTACAGTAATGTACGCCAACAGGGCTTCTGGAGGCAGTGGATTAGTTGTATTAATTGTGCTGAAGTAATTACACAGTGGTTTTATCAACTCTGACAAGTTTTTTTTTATAATAGGTATTTGTCAGTCCATCTGGGCCAGGACTTTTCCCTGTCGGCAAGGCTATTATAGCTCTGCTCAACTCTTCCACTGTAATAGGAAGTTCCATTTCTGCTATAGTTGTTTCCGACAGGGTGGGCATTGAGGACCCCCTTATATACTCTTGTATCTCTTCCCGTCTGTAGTCCTCCCTGTCCACTATTTGTGATGGCTCATGTGCCTGGATATTATACAGGTTTTCATAAAATGTATGAAATTCTCTCGCTATGGCCCGAGTTTCCACTATCCTCTTGTTTTGTATTAATAGGTTATGCACATGTCTGGACTCTTGTTGTTTTTTGAGTTGTTTCGCCAATAGCCGCCCACATTTATTCCATTACTCATAGGACCTATGGGCAAAGTATCTACGTTTATTATAAATTTTTCGGTCCAGGCACTGTGCAAGATCTGCTCGTAGATTTTGTAGTTGTTGAATATCTGAAGGCTCGAGATTTTTTGTGTGTTTAATCTCCAATATATTAATTTTCCTTAGTAACTCTGTCACTTCTTTAGTTCTTTCTTTCTTGATTTGAGAGCCATAAACTATTAATTTGCCTCTTATAACCGTTTTATGGGCCTCCCACACTGCCTGGACTGACACCTCGCCTGATGTATCCCTTTCGAAATATTCCCTTATTTTAACTGCCAGTTCATCTGCTATTTTTTTGTTGTCCAATATTGACTCATTCAATCTCCACGTCCGTTCTATATAGCCTGTCTGAATCGGGGAGAGTGTTAGCGATATTGGGGCATGATCTGAGATGGTTATGGACACAATGATGCAATTTTGAACCTTTTCTAAGTAAAATTGGTCTACCATAAACAGGTCAATACGTGAGTACATTTTATGTGTTTTAGAGTAATAGCTGTAGTCTTTTACTCCGCTATGCATCACCCGCCAGCTATCAACCAGGTGTTGGATGCGTAGAAGTTGTTTAAATGTTTTAAGGCTCTGAATGATAAGGATGTTTTCCCTGATGTTGTGTCCATACTCGGGTCCAACACCGTGTTAAAGTCTCCCCCCAGTATCAAGCAGCCTTCCCTAAATTTCTCCAGCATCTTCAACGTTTTAACCAGGAAATTACTTGTCCCGATGTTTGGAGCATAAATTGCCGCCAACGTATATCGCTGTCCATATATTGTTCCTTTAATAAATAGGAAACAACCTTCTCTGTCAGCTTGTACGGACAACAATATCCATGGGCACGTTTTCTTAATTGCAATTGTCACCCCCCTTGCCCTTGCAATAGGTGATGTTGCATGATACCAATGGTTAAACATATATCCCGGCATATTAGGTATACCTCCCTCCCTAAAATGCGTTTCTTGTAAGAAAGCTATGTCTGCAGCATAGTGGTGCAATTCCTGCCAAAGGTGACCCCTTTTATGCTGCGAGCACAGTCCCCTCACATAATATAATACAATTTTTAGTACTGTAGTCATTTTTCAAAGTACCAGCCATTTTCTTGTACTCTTTTTGCCCTTGACCAGAAGAAGAGGAAAAAAAAAACCCCCAGCAAAAAAAAAAAAACAGAAAAAAAATAAACCACCCATTTGAACTTTATAGCGCCCCCCCACCTCAGAGATACTCCATTTAATCCTCCCCCTCGGAGCATCCCACCTACTTGTAGAGAGGTCCAAGGCACACACCTTGTGTCCGGGTCTCTCCACCCCCTTACCGATACCAGTTTACAAATCCCAATATATCGGGATCAACCTAAGAGACCAAATTATCCCTGGCTACCCCACTCTAATTCCCTCCTCCCCAGACGCTATTTTCTTATATTTTCCAACTTTTTAGATCTGCTAGCTGCAATTTACCATGTTCCCTTTAATTTAAGCTTTTTAGTCCATTAGGCCTATTAATATACAAATCTCCCTTAGTACTTTTTATCTTGTCCTCTAAGGGGGACTTGCTGCCACTGTTCTGGCCGCTGTAGGAGAGGCTCTGTTTTGTATGTCCTCCAGTCTATAAAGTCTACCAATGGGAGGTTCAGTGTGTCAACAAAAAACTTCAAATAGTCTTTAGTTCGTAGTGTTGCTGTTTTGCTATTCCTAGAGGCCATCAAGCTGAACGGGAATGCAGAGCTTCCAACAAAGGCCGGACCACTCTACGTTGGCACATGGTCCTACGGGTTAAATCTGGGTACAATGATAGATTCGTACCCTCAAAAGAAATTTCGGGATTGCTACGGGCCATTTTCATAATGGTTTCCTTTATTGCGTATTTGTGTACTCTACATATGACATCCCTGGGTTTCTCCATGTTTGGGGTGGTGTATGTGGGCACTCTATGTATCCAATCTAACTCTATGTGTTCTGGTGCCGAGTCCCCCAAAATCTGGCCAAAAACTTTAAGGGCCACTGAGGCTAGCTCAGATGTCTGAATTGCCTCAGGTAGCCCTTTTATACGAATGTTCTGCCTTCTGTCTCTATTCTCATAATCATCTAGCTGATCTTTATATGAGTTTAGGGCATTTTCATGATCTTTTATAGATTCCTGAACCTCAGCCACTACCTGCACCATTGCCTCCTGACTCTCTTCCACGCTTTCTACCCTGTACCCCAGTGTCCGTGTGTCCTCTCTTAGCTCATCTACTGCTTGCAGGCAGGACTGTTCCACTGCATTAATTAGTTGCTGAATGTCATTCTTTGTGGGAAGGGCCCTCAGTAATTCCCTAATTTCCCGGATTTTATTCACTGCATCCCCCTCCCTCCCGTTCGGTACCACAGACCACTTCTCCCCCTCTTCCGGATTTATAGCTTGTATAGCTTGTACGACCAATTTAGTTCCTTGCGACCTAGGGCCGTCGCTGGAAACAGCCATTGCTTGATTCTCCTCCCCCGTTGCCGAATCCTTCCTGTTTCAATATGACACCAGTGCACAAACAAGGTCCATAAAGACATAGATGAGCCAGTTTGGGGTGGAGGAACTGACCTCAACCCCGATAGAACACACAGACAAATCTTTCACCGCTCCAGGTGAGCCTCGTGTATCATTAAGGGTTGTTGAACCACCAGGGTGCTGGCGATGCTAATTATAGAAAATGGACGAAAAATCTCTGGATAGCCGCACTCCAAAATAACTAAAATAAAGTTGGTCTTTTATTTTCAAATGCACATGCATTCACCGCAAACAACAGGTACAGAAATGGCCGACACGTTTCACGCTGTGCTTCAGCGCTTAGCCATGACTAAGCGCTGAAGCACAGCGTGAAACGCGTCGGCCATTTCTGTACCTGTTGTTTGCGGTGAATGCATGTGCATTTGAAAATAAAAGACCAACTTTATTTTAGTTATTTTGGAGTGCGGCTATCCAGGGTTTTTTCGTCCATTTGCTAACCCCGATAGAACACCTTTGGGATGAATTCGAGCGGAGACTGCAAACTAGGTCTTCTCATCCAACATCAGTGCCTGACCTCACAAAAGCGCTTTTGGAAGAATGGATAAACATTACCATAGACACACTCCCAAACCTTGTGGACAGCCTTCCCAGAAGATTTGAAGCTGTTATAGCATCAAAGGGTTGGCCAACTCAATACTGAACCCTACGAAGTAAGACCGGGATGCAATTAAAGTTCATGTGCGTGTAAAGCAGGGCTCGACAAACCCCGGGCGCCAGGATGCATTTGCAACTAGAATTAGCGACCTGGCGCGGCACAGCTAACAGAAAAGGGTATACCCCCTAAATGGGACTTTATAAGCCAAACACAGTTGAGTATAAAAACAATGTTTATTTGGACAGAGTAGGCATGTTAGCACTTAGTACAAACTCACTGTGTGCACCTAAGTGCATAGAAACAATGAAGTGCACATGAACAGTAAAAAAACACCAGAGAAAATGTGTGTGCCAATGAAGGCAGAAAATTAACAAAACAACAAACAAACAATGCATAACATAAAAGCACTCTCCAATGGGCGAAGTAGAGTAGCCCAACGTGTTTCTGGATTTATTCAAAACCCTCATCAGGGGCCACAGGAGCAGATTAGTGCAGGTTACAGTTCTTTATTGTGATAGAATGACAGAGAACACATCATAAGACACTACACATAATAAATGGACACTCGGTTAAGAACATGTTCTCGCTACGTGGCATACGGTAACTGTGTGACATACCACTGGTGGGATGGGAGTGGATCTCACCCAGGATCATTCAGGCTTAGTCCAAGAAGGTGTATTGGGGGGAGGATGAAACTATAGCGTCCAATCCAGCCCTAGCTGCCTATTTCTCAAAATAAAAAATAAATGGAATGACTCTACTGGTAATACACTCAGAGAGCTACAGTCAGAAAAATGCAACATCTAGGTGGGCAGCAGCAGCAACCCACAACTTAGTTGGTTCTAGTGAGATACGTAACAATCCCAGATGTTAAGGCAGGGGAGAAAAGGGGACAGAACGAAAGGGGAAAAATGACAGGGAAAAAAAAACTCAAGATGAAAGAGAACTAAAAATAAGAAAAAGGAGGGAGGGGATATCCCATAAGTACAATGACTTAGCCAGAAATGGTGTTTGAAAAGAGATGGACTATAGAGACAGGGGGAACCTAGCCAAAATTGAGGGAGCACAGCAAAAAGTGGCATAATTACCAGAGAGGTGGAAAATGAAAGGGCCCAGGACTTGCTGGTATATGTCCAGCTACGTAGTGTCATGCCCAAATTTTCAAAACTTTTCCTTAGGCAGTTCCCCCCGTTGGTCTAAATAGACCTGAAAAACATCCAAAAAAGAAAAAGAAAAAGGGGGTTAAACAAAAAAACAGACAAAGAGGAGCGGAACAATAGGGTGTGACCACAGGTGGCCCACTTACCGGGAGGATCAAGAAGCCTGTAGTGGCGTTGTCCCAGTGTGGATGGGTGCCTGGCCTCCTGGCCCTTTCAGATCTCCCTTTATAGTGGAGTCAGAGCTCAAAAAGGGCGCCAAAAACGGCGCAATGACGTCATCAGCAAGTGCGCACTGACGTCATCACATTCCCGCAAAAACGTCATCAATGTGCGCAAATCGCGCATATCTATGCGCGAGTGCCGCAAATCGTGAAAAAAACGTGGCGCGGCACAGCTGTGGTATTCTTTCTCCATGCGCATTACGCCCCCCTCCCCCGCAATCACGACGGCCTGCGCTGGACGGTAATTGATGCCACAGCTTTGCGGCCTTCTGCAGTCCTATGCTTCCTTCTTCCTTATGCTTCCTTGTGGAATCTGCCACCCTCTTGTGGTGGCCGTTGGTATGACAAGACAACTAGCAATGGAGCTTCCCCTGCCTGTTTTCACAGCCTTTTTTTTTCGGAGTTTGCGTCGTAAACCAGCATCATGTATGCAAATTAGGAGTTATGGCCGATCCACAACGGTTTTTCGCGTTCGCTACGTCGCCGCTAGTATAGTTTCCCGTCGCAAAGTTAGTCGTCGTTTTTGGTGCCCTAACTTTAGTCAGCAAGTGTATTGCTGTCTAAAGTATGGCCGTCGTTCCCGCGTCGAAATTCAAAATGTAACGTCGTTTGCGTAAGCCGTCCGGGAATACGGAATTACACTACGCGCGTCGCCTTTCGAAGAAATCACGTCACGGCGCGCAATGCACGATGGGAGTTCGGAAACGGAGCATGCGCGGTAGGTCCGTCGCGGGAGCGGGCCTAATTTAAATGGCACACGCCCATTTAAATTGGCCCGCCTTGCGCCGGAGGCCGCCGGCGTAGGTTTTCATCGCAAGTGCTTGGTGAATCAGGCACTTGCGATAAAAAATTGCGGCGGTGTAACGTATCTACGATACGTTACGCCGCCGCTCTTCTGTGTGAATCTGGCCCATAGTTCCAGTCGTCTTTCTGTGTAAATTTAAGATCGGTCGTTAAAAAAAAAAACCTGACTCCTAACTTTTTTAGCTGGCTCCTAGATTCCAAGCAATTTTGTCAAGCCCTGGTGTAAAGACAGGCATCCCCATACTTTTGCCAATATAGTGTATGAGTAGCTGCTGGTGGGATGAAAAAAAAGTACACAAAACTTTACAAAAACTTTTCTTATTGGTGGACCAAATTTCAATAACATATTTACATTATTGTAAGTGTTTAATTAGCAAATATACATGCAAATACAGATCTGATGAATATCTTTTGACTGCCATACCACAACTTTGAGAGAAGACCAAATAAACCAAATCAGGTGCATATTTATTTGACATATTCATTGATAGTAGCCAAACCCAATGCTTTTTTCATCATCATGACAGATTAATTTTACTTTAAACATCTGTTAAATTGCCTTGACATTTTCTGAGACATCAACCATATTGACATCATATCGACAACACACTTCTTCCTTTGAATCTCTAGACAAATTCTCAGAAAATCCAGTGTATTATCTCTGCAATAGCAGCTGAAGGATCTCACTGATTCTTCCTGAAATGTCCCAAGGAGCCTGGCCATAATCATAAGTCATGTGTAGGGGGGCTCAGCAAGTTGTGTTGTCCCTGCTGAGAGTAATACAAATTGAAAACTCATTCATCCTTGCAGCTTTCTGATGATAACATCTTTTTACAGGACTCAAAAAGCAAACAGCAAGTGATTTTATCAAACTTATTTTTAGACAGATTTGCTTCCAACATTGCAAGCTCTGCTCTTAAAGGCAATGGTCTGTTACTTACAGTATCAACATATTTTATAATACCAATAAAACATTCAATAAACAACAGCATTGTTTATAATCTTTATTTATAAAGTTTTTAATTTTACACAAAACAATACAAATATTACAATATCTAACATTACCCACTCATACCACATTTCAATATAAATATGTAGTGCCCTGCTCCCAATGATGGGGGCACTTTTGTAAATTTAGGGGTGTCTGAGTCCATAGTTGGGCTCAGACTTTACTAATTCTATGCAAATTAGTCTCTGTTCAGGCTATGGTTGTGCTCGGTAGAGATTTTCCCCTGTTGCCTGTAGGTGGCGTTACCATCTCAGGCCCATGTTGGAACTCTGGCGAACCATGGTGTGTTAAGTGACCCTTCTTGGCAGCAGCCCAGTGGGAGTGGTGCCCCGCTGTGCATGCTGGGAGAGGATTCTTAAGGGGCAGACGCCGTTTATCGGGGTCCTTCGCCTCGTGGCCCTCCTGGCACGAGGAATATGTGTGTGTGATTCCAGCCCCAGGACCACGTGGTCCGAGGTCACATCACTGTTCAGTAAGCCCAGCTATGCTGGCTGGGGCCTATGATCTTAAAGGGGGATCCCAAGCTGTTCGTCCAAGTGGAGGAAGCTGTTTAACATAGTTACATAGTTACATAGTTAGTCAGGTTAAAAAAAAGACACAAGTCCATCCAGTTCAACCAAAAAATAAAAATAAACAAACAAAATAAAAAACACAGTACAATCCCATACACCCAACTCCATACCCACAGTTGATCCAGAGGAAGGCAAAAAACCCCAGCAGAGCATGATCCAATTTGCTACAGCTTTCTGATCCCCCTAGAGGCAATCGGATTCACCCTGGATCAACTTTAACGAAGGAAACCAGGGAAAGACCTGCCCTGGAGGAGACTGAGCAACGCAGGCTGATGTCTCGGGTTAGGCATGGAGAATTCGTTAATGAGGGATCCACTACTTAAATTGGCTTACGGTTCGCCGGATCGGCTTAAAGGCTCTTTTGCTGTAAGACAGGAAGTTTGGGACTGAAATCCTGTGGCAGAGGATTCCTGGCTATACATTTTTCGTTCACAGACGGTCTGTGGCAGAGACTGTTTCCTGAACTGTCCGTGCATCATTCCGGCTGCTAGGCCATGTAAGAGGGGTCTATCCGGGTGAGCAATACCCACTCAGGAGTGAGTGGCGAATACTGGAACTTTGAATACTTTTTGTGCATTCTGTACTGCATACCTGAACCTTCCCCTTCTCTATACTATCTGCTTCCTTCACAAGTTTATGCAGCAAAAATAAAACCGAACAGTTGAAGGTTTTACATCTTGTGTGGACATTGCAATTACTAAAGACTTTCTTCCCTAGACAACAAACTTAGAGGTAACATGCCAAACCCAAAACTAAACCAGCAGCTCCTTCGGGGGTAGTGCTACATATATATATATATATATATATATATATATATATATATATATATATATATATATATATATATATATAGATCTAGTTTCATCTGATTACACAAGCCTAAATTAGAAAATGTCTCTTGTATTATATTACATCCGTACCAATACATTTCCTGCATTCTTGCTTCCCTATATCCTATCCTAACATACTATCTACTCAACTACATAACAACGAAACAAGAAAAAAACAAAAAACAAATGAGGGGGAGGAGGAAAGGGTAGGGTACCGGGAAAGGGAAATGGGAAATTCCTTAACATAAATCTCTATAATTATGTTGATATTGGTGTGGAGGCTCTAAACTCTACCCATTACTGCCATGTCCTTAAAGTTTGTTCTTTAAGGCCGGCTTCTGATTCTATCGTCATCTCCAGAGCATGCATCTCACTCATTTTGCATATCCATTCTCCCATTGAAAGCACTCCTATTTTCTTCCAGTTTCGGGCTATAATTGTGCGCGCTGCTACCAACGTGTGTCTTAGAATGCCCCTCTTTATAGTTTTTATGGATCCAGGAATCATAGACAAAAGAGAAACTAATACATCTGGTTGACTGTTAATTCCCGTAATTTTATGATGTATATTGTAAATTTTTGTCCAGAATATCAATGCTTCCGGACAATAATACCATATATGAGACATTGTACCTTTTGCATTATGACATCTCCAGCATGTCTCATCATTTTCACTATTAAAGGAACACTAAAGAGAATTTTTATTTTTTTTAATAACAAACATGTTATACTTGCCTCTACTGTGCAGCTCATTTTGCACAGAGTGTCCCCGAACCTGGTCTTCTGGGGTCCCTTGGAGGCTGTCTCGGCTCCTCCTCGCAAGAACTTTCCACCTTCATGCAAGCTCTCTCACATTGGTGGTAAGTTCTTGCAGACGCACTCCCGTGATACAGCCGGCGGCTATAGCTGCTCACTGTATCATTCGGCCTGCCCCGGCGCACCACATCATTGGATATGATTGACAGCAGCACGAGCCAATGGCTGTGCTGCTTTAAATCAACCAATGAAAAAGCCAAGAAGCCGACCGAGAAGCCAACACGTTCACGGCGCGGGACTTTGAAAGGGGGCCGCTAATGCTCTAATGTTTTTCCATCTTAATGCATAGAATGCATTAAGGTGAAAAAACATGTACCTTTACGACCCCTTTCATTTTATGCATATCTACTGGGCATCTATACCATCTTGTTAAAATTCTGTAGTTTCTTTCCTGGTATTTACTAGATATTGATAGCTTGTGGGCTATAAGAAAAGCTCTTTCCCATTCCGATGTGGGAATGATCCTTCCCAATTCTTCCTCCCATCTATTTATAAATAGCAGTTCTTCTTCTATCCTCTGACAGTTTTGCTGGACAAAAAAAGTTTAAAAAAGCTGAATTGCTGGCCAGACCACCAGGTGAAAACAAAGGGAGAAAACCTAAAAAAAGAAAACAAATGTAACCAACACTTACAATTGGTAAGCTGCAAAATAATATTATTTGGGGGGTTCATGTTCCGTGTTCTGAAACAAGTTTTAAAGTGAATAGACTATATAGATAAAAGCAGGCTAAATAAAAATGTTGACTGTGAAGAAACCAAAGCTATGAATATAAATATATCAATTATAGTACATTTTTCAACCTAACAGATAAGAAAATATGAACTTGAAACTGGATGCTCCGATATGCCAGGACCTACGCGAGACAGAAATGATGCACGCCTTCCAACTCTAGAGACTCCATCTGTCTGCATAAGAAACATATGTTCACATTCAATATCCCACATGAGAAATGGCCCTTCTGTTCTTAACTAAGAACTCATTTGGTGACCTCACCATGTCTGTGCCAGTCTTGTGTTAACCCCTGCATTCACATTGTGCAGAAAAAGTCTCATGCCTTGTACACACGACCGAGAATCTCGTCGTAAAAGAAACAATGTTTTCCTCAACGAGTTTCTTGTCAAGCTTGACGAGAATCTTGTCAAGCTTTCTTTGCGTACACACTGTCAAGACAAAATCTTGCCGTTCTCAAACGTGGTGACGTACAACACGTACGACGGCACTATAAAGGCGAAGTTCGATTCCACCCTTGGGGCTGCTTTTCTAGTCTCATGTTACCGCATGTTAAGTAAAAGTTTGGTGAGAGACGATTTGCGCTTTTCAGTCTGTTATAGTGTGATGAATGTGCTATCTCCATTACGAACGCTACTTTTACCGAAGGTGCGCTCCCGTCTCATACTTTATTCCGAGCATGCGCAGGTTTTTGAGCATTCACACTAACGTGTTTCTCGTCATAGACCAGCCCGATGAAAACCACAAAGAGAAAATTGAGACTCCCGACGAGAAAGAAGAGAGCATGTTCTCTTTTTTTCTCGTCGAGATCCACAACAGTTTTCTCGATGAAAAACATACACACGACCGTTTTTCTCTGCAAAAAAGCTCTGCCAGCAGTTTTCTTGATGGATTTTGCTGAGGAAAATGGTCGTGTGTACGAGGCATTACAATTCAGAAAGATTAGAATGACGTACACCAATCAGTCCAATGTTTTAAGGGCGATTCTGTTACAAAGTAAAATACCTGTGTAAGAAGCTTCATATTCACCCTCCTATTCTCTAGTTCCTATACCACATACAATAATTCTTCTCTTCTGATGTAGCAGTGTTGTGCCTATTTCTTTAACTGCAGGCATTGGGGATTAAAGTGATTGTAAAGGTTTGTTTATCTTTTATTTTTATAACAAACGTGTTATACTTACCTTCTTTGAGCAAGGGTTTTGCACAGAGAGACCCTTTTCTGGGGTTCCCCGGTGGCGCTCTTGGCTCTTCTTCCTTATCGAGTGCCCCCACGGAGAGCTGCATTCCATGGTGGCACTTGTGGGGGCAGGCTCCCGAGTCCTGTCTCTGCGTCCATTGACACAGACAGCAGGACTCGGCCCTTCCTCCGGCTCCCGTGTCACTAGATTTAATTGACAGCAGAGGGAGCCAATCGCTCCTGCTGCTATCAATCTATCCAATGAGGACTCGAGACAGCGGCTGGAGCTGCTGGGCTCGTTCTCGTCGCTGGAAAGATCGATTTTAGATAAGAAAAAGGGGGGCAGCTGCAACACGAAAGGTTTTTATGCATTAAGGTGAAAAACATTGAGACTCCTTTAATTAATCTTCAAGATTCACAACAGAAATTTGCCTGCCAGCCTGTCAGCCCTCAAATGTAAACACATAGCTGGTGTTTCTAGGCTGTTAGTATTTTACGTATTTTCTGAACTTTTTTCGATGTTTGAAAGTTGATCCGCGAACCAAACAGGGAGACATTAAAGTGAATCTAAGGGCCCTTTCACACTTGCGGACCATTCGTCCGTTTTTTCATACATCCGTTTACAGATTAAAACAGACTGCAATGCTTTCCTATGGGATAGCATAACATCCGTCTCCGTTAAGCTCCGTTTTTTTGAACGGAAGAAAACCCTATTTTTCTTCCGTAAAAAAAAGGGGCGGATGAAAAACGGATGTTAGCAGGCGATCTGTTAACATCCAATCCGCTGACATCCGTTTTTCATCAAAATTCATGAAAAACTGATTAAATAAAGTTCTAAAAAAAAAAAACGGACCTATACGGATGAAAAACGGACGTCAACGGATGATAAACGGACGTCAACGGATGAAAAACGGATGACAACGGATGAAAAACGGATGACAACGGATAAAAAATGGAAGTGAAAAAGGATGAAAACTGATGTTTACTGACAACAACTGATGATAAAAAAACGTGACTGAACGGATCTAATGTACGGTCCGCACGTGTGAAAGGGCCCTAAAGCTTTGTGTATTTTTTTTAAATAACAAACATGTCATACTTACCTCCACTGTGCAGTTTGTTTTGCACAGAGTGGCCCCAAGCATCCTCTTCTGGGGTCCCTTGGCGGCTCTCGTGGCTCCTCCCCATTAGATAACCCCCTCTGGGAAGCTCTCTACTGAGGTAGCTACCTTGTGGGCATGCTCCTGAATCATACACTCGGCGTCCATAGACCCCTGATGCCTGCCCCCTGGTGCCCACGTCAATTAATTTGATTGACAGCAGCAGGAGCCAATGGCTGCGCTGCTATCAACCTATCAAAGCCGGGACTCCCGGGAGAGGAGGATGGCGGGGACGCGCACACGGAAAAATCGGCTGGGAGCCCGGACATTGCAAGGTGTTTTTTCCACAAAGGTTTACAACCCCTTTAATCCCATCAATATTACATTACACCTTGATGAAAATACACATCCTTATTATATAAATTAAAATATTAAAATATTCTGTTAGAAATAAAAATGTTTTAATGTTTAAATAAACATAAAAAAGCAAGGCGCTGTAATATATTTCAAAAGTATTTGAAACCTTCAATACACCCTGTTGCAATATGTATAAGTAGAATACCTCTAACTTGGTCAACAAGGTAGTAATTAAAAAATAAAACTGTTCAGTCAGTTTAGCATCTCAGTCGCTGTCTCAGTTAACGGTATTGCAATATCAGTATTGTCTGAAACCTTAAGGGGTTGAATGTTCTAACATACATTTCCACAGCAGTATTGATTATGCCAATCAAACTTCCAGTCTTAATTTAAATATATATAAAGTGAATTTATTTTTTCATTTTAGATAGAGTAGGGGAGGGTAAAACCACTGCCAGATTTTTTTGCCACCTGTGTCTCAATAGGGATATTTTCCTTCAGTTCTCTCCTATAGACTTAACAAGGATATCTTTCCAATGTGATGAATATTCCTCTTAGGGCAGTTTTACATTACTGCTGCAGTTTGGCCACAATACAGGTGCATTTTTTCCATAGACTTCTATTAGATTGCACATTTTTGGTGCATTTTCTGAGAGCACACCAAAGATGCACTATGCAGGACTTTTGGTGCTCTTTCAGAAAATGCACCAAAAAAAAAAGCATGATCTAATAGAAGTCTATGGCAAACCGTGGGTAACTTGCACAGAAACCACAGTTACAATGCACTGCACCCACTCTGTGGCCAAACCGCAGTCCGTATGTGTGGAATGTCATTAGACAGTTCTCAAGTGACAAGTGTCATGCCGCGTACACACGATAATTTTTCGGGTTGTAAAAAAGGAAATTTTTTAAAAATGTCATTTAAAACGATCGTGTGTGGGCTTCAGAGCATTTTTCGGGTTCTGAAAAACGACAATTTTTTTTTCCGAACATGCTCTATTTTTTCACGACGTTTTAAACAATGTCGTTTTTTCGGGTTGTAAAAAATTATCGTGTGTAGGCTTTAACGACGTGAAAAACCTGCGCATGCTAAGAAGCAAGTTATGAGACGGGAGCGCTCGTTCTGGTAAAACTACCGTTCGTTATGGAGTAAGCACATTTATCACGCTGTAACAGACAGAAAAGCGCAAATCGTCTTTTACTAACACCAAATCAGCTAAAGCAGCCCCAATGGTGGCGTCATCCGAATGGAACTTCCCCTTTATAGTGCCGTTGTACGTGTTGTACGTCACCGCGCTTTGCTAGAGCATTTTTTTTACACTTACCCCTAGGTATTGACCAACTATTGCTAGTGTGGTCAAACAAGCATGTGGGGAGACCCCTGGAGATATCTGTTGCTGGCAACTTCTTGAAGTGGATAAGTGGGAACTCAGAACTCAGAAACTAGCCAACGCAGGATTAGTCAAAGGAGGAGGGATAAATAGCCCTCAGACTCCTCCTACAAATACAGGCTAGCCTGCAGCCAGCCTTCAAACATATATATACTGTATATATCTTCCTTTCTCTCTTCTCAGCCTCGAGTTTCTTTTGACCCTGACTGG
Source organism: Rana temporaria (assembly GCF_905171775.1). Classification (NCBI taxonomy): domain Eukaryota; kingdom Metazoa; phylum Chordata; class Amphibia; order Anura; family Ranidae; genus Rana; species Rana temporaria. The sequence continues at coordinate 323,855,537 of NC_053493.1, forward strand.
ACTCCCGCGCCTATACTGGGTATACCACAAGGATAGTCTGTTGTGGGCTATTCCAGGAGTCTATATGGTATTATCCTATTGTGGCCATTTGAAGGGCCTTTAGATTGACTCACTAGTCTCTGGTGGCAACCCCCATCCTGAGAAATGCATGTGGAGATCTGGGTAAGCATATTTTGCAATTTATTGTAAATATCTGCTTAGGTCGGCTTATTTATATGTACAGTATGGGTGGTGCTATATGTGATGAGAAAGGGCTCATTGCATGTATATATATATATATATATATATATATATATATATATATATATATATATATATATACATCTATACATTATTTTATAGATTTATGTAAATCGGTTAAGACATACAAAGTCTGTGATTGGCGGACCTCTATTGCCAGGCCCCTTGCCTATACTACTTCTAATACTCCAGCATTGTAAGTGGCTTTTTTCTTCCTAAATGATCTTTGTTTTTGTGGCACACTTATAAAGTTATTCAGATGGCCGGCGCTCACCAGGGGGCCGGCTATCTGAATAGTGAGCGGCAGCGAAAATACATGGATTCATGCAATGCATGAATCCATGTACTGTATTCAGTGGCGGTGCAGGATCGAGAGGGGGCGGTGCTCCTGCACCCTCTATGGAAGCACCGCCACTGAATAGGGTCTTATACTTGCAGTTGGAGTCGCCATTTTTAAAAACTTCAAAAGTATACATGATAGGCACTCAGATTGTTCCGAGAAGTATCAAACCCCATGACATGTTGAGGGGCAGAGATGAAGTCACTTAATGGCAAGAAGTCACTGGGGAATTTAGCCTATCAACATGAAGCCCCAATTGTAATATCAGGTGTAGGTGAGTTGAAACTTTAAAATGTTTTAGTTGACTTGAATCATCCCTGCTTCAAAAATAAACATTTATTCTCTTTCTCTGAACTCAAACTATTTTCTAGCAGCTGTTTGAGGATTAATACTAAGTTCCCTGTGGATCTAATGAACCATGATAAACCAATTATTAATAAATCAATAAGCTGAAATGCTTCCTAAACACTCAGCAAATCATTTCTTTCACTGGGTTAGTTTATGTTATTAGCGTAGAAGACTGCCTTTGAACAATGAGGAATTATTGAAAATGAAAAATAAAATGCAGTTTGTATTTGTGATGGGTATTGCTGCAAACCAAGAATCACAGTTACTTAAACTGTATTACTTTGACATTACTGCACATTGAGAAACATTAAATCAAAGTGTATTCGATTTAACAGAGCTCTTCTGGCACCTGTTTTCCATGGGTGATGCTCATGGAGTCATTGCAAACTGTCTGTAACATTGAAGGATATAAGTGTGTTTTATTGGAATTTTTGTAAGTGTACACCCCCCCTCCCCTTTTAACATTAAACCTACCATACAGAGTCACAGTATGTGCAGTTGTTTGTTTTTTATGCATATCATCACTGATTACTTCCATGTCTGATGCGGTTCACCCCTCCCTTACTTTGGAGTGTGCTTTTTGATGTTGGAACCTCTCTCTCAATACAGGATGGCATCCTCTAAACATCTTTTTTCGTGTTGGATCCTGCTAAGGTATCCCTTCATGACTGCCTGTTTGACCCATATGCTGTATGATATACGAGTCTACTATTTCTGGTAAGTGTGCCAACCTTATCACTTGTTGATTGCACTTTAACCACTTGCCTACCAGGCCAATTTTGACATTTCTCTCCTACATTTAAAAATCATATTTTAGTTTACATCCACTTTTCAGAACCTAAAAGAGTGACATCTGAGAAGGAAAAAAACCACGGTCATGGCCATTATTGGTTAATGACTTCAGGCAGGATCACCTGCTGGCTTGTTGTCATTTGAGTCAAGAGTTCATTGGGAGCAAGATCATTGTGTGTGGGCCATTGTGTTTGTGTTGGTTGGCCATTTGGACCAACCAATTTTATCATGATTGGTGATGGGGTATTATGAACCACTTACACTTCACATAGAGGGAGGCCAGATATTTGAGGGGACCCTTTTTGTAAAGTGATTGTAAACCTCATATATATATATATATATATATATATATATACAGTATGTATACTGTATACATATGTATACAGTGGAACCTCGGTTTAAGAGTAACTTGGTTTGAGAGTGTTTTGATTTGCAAGCAACTTTTTTTTAAATTCTGACTCAGTTTGCGAGTGTTGACTCGCAAGATGAGCAGAATTCAAGCTAAATAGGCCTGCAGTACCTCATTTGGCCTGAGGAACAGGGGCGCAGGACCCGAGCAGAGCCGAAAATTGGCCTGCAGGAGCTAAACATTGGCCTGCAGTACCTCATTTGGCCTGAGGTACGGGGGCGCAGTAGCCGAGTCAAAGTGTCACAGGTTTTTTCTGACATTTTGGGTGCTCTCTGGCACCCCCCACCTCTGGCTGCATTCGGTATTGCATCCCATTATGAATGAAGACGGCGATAGAGGAAGCAAGCAGCTTCGCAGCAGAGTCACATAAGCCAATGCTTCCTGTATAGCGCCGGCTCCTGTCACAAAAGGAGTGATACCAAATGCACTCTGATTTAACCTGCAGGTCTATGGCAAAGTGTAGCTAACCTGCTGGAAAGCCACAGGAGTACTGTGCTGCATCCGTGGTGTGGGTAAACCACAGCGCATAAGTGTGAAAGCAGCCTTAAGCTCCTTTCACATGATCTGCTCAACCCAATTGGACCCTCCATTCACCTCTATTGAGCAGCAGATGTAAACAGACTTGTGTCCGTTTACATCTGCCTAGCTCCAATCCGATTCGCTAAAAAAAACAGAATGGTATCTGTCCCCTTCCGTATGGGTGGATCGGAGGGCCCATATTGTGGCCTGCAACTGATTACCAAGTCGTTAAAGTGGCCCTCGCTCTTAAAAAGGTTGGGCACCCCTGTATTAGAGTGTTTCTGAGGCTCTCTGGCACCCCCCACCTCTGGTCACATGTGGTATTGCATGCCATTGAAGTCAATGCGGAACAAATTATTTTCGTTTCCATTGACTTCAATGGGGAAACTCGCTTTGATATGCGAGTACTTTGAATTACGAGCATTCTCCTGGAATGGATTATGCTCGTGATTCAAGGTTCCACTGTATTTGTTAGAGGGGGTTCCCAAAACAAAACAAAACAAAAAAAAACAAGCAACATAGATCAATTCAAATCACATTATTTTGGCTATTATTATTTTTCTGCATGATATTCTTGTGATTTTCTTTTTATTTCACTATATACCTGAACTATCTTGTTCCACATACACCAGTGCATCTCCAAATAGACGACTATATACAAAAAAACACGTTCATATCACTAAAATTGTTTGTTGCTAAGTCACTTATTCATTTGTCACATGCACAAAGCATTACTAAGTAGTGAAAAAGCCACAATGACTATGTAATTTAAAATCAATATATTAATGGTAGTTCAATAAAGCTTGGAAATCAGGCAAGTAATCTAACCATTTACTTTGCTAGGGTGAATATAGCTTGTTTTCTTTAGTAACAAAATGCATTTTATTGTTCTGACCTTTCAACTTTCAGTGTCTTAGCAAATCAATATTTAACATTTATACTGCCCTAGGAATTAAGTAATGAAAAAGCAATCAGTAATAAAAAAAAGTAATTATTCACTTCTATGTTGTTTTTGATTTGTCATTTGTTGTTGTATCTGTTGTGCCTTATTCATATAGATAAAAGTTTATCACCAGCTACGGGAACTTGTTTATTGCATACTGCCTTGTGCTCTAATCATAGTCTCTAGTAGTTTTATGGTACACATGGGTTTGTCCTAGATTCATTCTAGGCTGATCTTTTAAAGAGAATGTAAATGATCTGTCTGCACAAAAGTGATATGCCATTAAAATGTAGAGTCTGGTTGGTTGGGACACCTGATGGATTTTCTTATGTCTAGAGGGAACTAACAGCTTTGTTCCCAGTTACTTTTATGCCCCATACACACAAGCGGAATTTCCACCAGCAAAAGTCTGATGTGAGCTTTTCATCGGAAATTCCGACCGTGTGTATGCTCCATCAGACTTTTGCTGTTGGAATTTCCGCCAACAAAAGTTTAAGAGCAGGTTCTCAATTTTTCAGACGGAAAAAATCATACCGGAAAATCCGTTCGTCTGTATGCAGTTTAGGTGGGAAAAAAACATGCATGCTTGGAAACAATTCGACGCATGCTCAGAAGCATTGAACTTCTTTTTCTCACCTCGTCGTAGTGTTGTTCGTCACCATGTTCTTAACGCACGAAAGTTCAGAGAACTTTTGTGTGACCGTGTGTATGCAAGCCAAGCTTGAGCGGAATTCTGTCGGAAAAGCCATCCAACTTTTTTCTGACGGAAATTTTGCTCATGTGTCCATGCACACTGGCTTAAAAAAACAGTTTCTACGGGAGTTTTGTGTTTTGTTTGAAGAAGCAGCTCAATATTATCCTATATTTCCATGCACATTAGGAAATTAGAGGCATATTTTCAGCTCAGAATTTAGAGGCATTTAGAGGCAGGAGGAAAAAATCCTTCTAGTTAGTGTTTTTGATTGGAGCTTTCTGGCAGAAAAAAACACTACTAATTGGTAAGGAGGACCCGAAGACCCCCTGGTTCGGTTCGCAGCAAAACATGCTAATAGGCAAAAAGTTTGCGCGAACACTGTTAAAGTCTAAGGGACACGAACATGGAAAGCCAAAAGTGCTAATTTTAAAGGGTTATAACTACTCACTAGACTTTGTAAGGGATCCTTCCGACCCACTCACATTACGTCCCTGAGAGATTCCAATGGCACAGTTAATACCACACCACTAACAATAAATAAGGCGATGCTTCAATACTATTCGGCCCTGTACGCTCCAGACCCCATTGATAGGCAGGCAGCAAACGCTTTTGTAGAAAACGTAGCTATTCCCAAAATCACTCCCTCCCAATCAGAGGCACTTAATGCTCCCATTTCTCTCTCCGAGATATCGAACACCATTCGCAAACTTACCCCCTCCAAGGCCCTGGGGCCTGACAGATTCACGGGTGAATTCTACAAGACCCTACAAAAAAATAGTAGAACCCACCTTTCATAAGGTCTATAGCGGCGTGTGGTCAGGCGGCCCTTACCTTCCATCAGGAAACCAGGCCATTATCAAACTACTTTCCAAGAAGGGAAAGGACCCCCTTGAGCCTGGTTCATATAGACCCATCTCCCTACTAAACCTGGATGCCAAAATTCTATCCAAAATCGTTGCCAATAGGCTTTCTGACATCATCCCCTCCCTGATTCATCCAGCGCAATCTGGCTTTGTGAAAGGCAGAACAGCTACTCTAAATATCCGCAAAGTGATGCTGGCCTTGGAGCATGCTAAACAACACCCAAATGGTGACTTCGCCATCAGTACACTAGACGCAGAGAAAGCCTTCGACAATGTAAGCTTCGAATGGCTCTCCTTATCCATGGCAAAAATGGGCTTCTCCAGCCCCTTCTGTCACCTCATTAACGCCATGTACACAACCCCTTCAGCTAAATTAGTAGCTGCAGGCTTACTCTCGGACAAATTCCGCCTTCACAAAGGCACACGGCAGGGCTGCCCTCTTTCCCTGCTCCTTTTCAATATTGCCCTTGAACCCCTATCCAGACACCTTATTCAAGAAGCCCCCCCTCCTGTCGCTTGATGCACACAAAGCATTTGACAACATCGAATGGCAGTACCTATGGGCGACACTGTCAAAATTTGGATTTGGGCCGATATTTCAATCCTGGGTTCAACTTTTGTATAACTCCCCATCGGCGGTCATCAGAGAGGCGGGCAGAGTGTCTTCCCCATTCCCGCTACACAGAGGAACCCGACAGGGGTGCCCCCTGTCTCCTCTGCTTTTCGCCATCGCCATAGAACCTATGGCTGAGATGGTGCGCTCCAATCCCTTAATAACTAGTGTTGAGCAGAATATGCCATATTCGATTTCGCGATATATCTCGAATATATATTCGAATATTCGAGATATATTCGCTAAATTCGAATATTCGTGATATTTTATCGAAATTAAATGATTGCGATTTTTCGCTATTGCGAATGCGAAAATAATTGCGATTTTTTTATAACTGCGGTAGGAGCGCTCTGATTGGCTCAGAATATTCGTGATATTTTATCGAAATATCGCAACATGCGAATGCGATATTTATTGCGCAATTTCGAGAAATGCTGGAGGAGCGCTCTGATTGGCTCAGAATATTCGTGATATTTTATCGAAATATCGCAACATGCGAATGCGATATTTATTGCGCAATTTCGAGAAATGCTGGAGGAGCGCTCTGATTGGCTCAGAATATTCGTGATATTTTATCGAAATATCGCAACATGCGAATGCGATATTTACTGCGCAATTTCGACAAATGCTGTAGGAGCACTCTGATTGGCTCAGAATATTCGTGATATTTTACAATACAAAATAATTGCGAATATTCGGCAAATGCTGTAGGAGCACTCTGATTGGCTCAGAATATTCGTGATATTTTATCGAAATTTCGCAAAATGCGAATGCGATATTTATTGCGGAATTTCGACAAATGCTGTAGGAGCACTCTGATTGGCTCAGAATATTAGTGATATTTTATCGAAATTTCGCAATATTGCGATTGCGAAATTGATTGCGGAATTTCGCCAACTGTTTTAGGAGCGCTCTGATTGGCTCATTCTGAAATCGAATATTCGAGATATTTTATCGAAATTTCACAAATTGCGAATGAGAAATTGATTGCAGAATTTCAAGAACTGCTGTAGGAGCACTCTGAAATCGAATATTTGTGTTATTTTAGCGAAAAAACAATATTGCGATTGCGAAATTCTCGATCGCGCATGCGCATTCGCGCGAACAACACGCGACCAACACGCGATCACTTCCTGGAGATCCTTGCCAGTTTACTTTCGCATAGCAATTTTGTGCTGCCCAGCTTGGAAGTGAAAATGGTCGGGAGCAATTTTACACTCAGTGAGGAAAAGATGCTGATTAGTGTAAGTATTTTCACCACTGTTATTTCATTATCTTTAACTGCATTTTAACTAGTTTAAAAGTTAGTATATAAGATCAGATATTAGTATTTCCCAAACAATTTGTCTCATGCTGTTACACAACTACAACTCCCAGCATGCCTGGACAGCTGCAGACACCCTGGTTGGTAAATGTGTATTTAGGCACTTTTCTTGCTATTTAGCATAATGAATTTAACATGTTGTGGACATAGGACGTATGTGAACGTCCTGACTTCAGGGTCCTTAACCTTTACCACCGGGCTAATTTTTCAGATTCGGTGTTTACAAGACTAAAACAGTTTTTTTTGCTAGAAAATTACTTAAAACCCCCAAACATTATATATTTTTTTTTCTAACACCCTAGAGAATAAAATGGTAGTCATTGCAATACTTTTTGTCACACCGTATTTGCGCAGCGGTCTTACAAGCGCACTTTTTTTGGAAAAAAATCACTTTTTTGAATTAGAAAATAAGACAACAATATATTTTGCCCAATTTTTTTATATATTGTGAAAGATAATGTTACGCCGAGTAAAATGATAGCCAACATGTCACGCTTAATAATGCGAGAATGCTCCCAATTGTTGAATACCATAGATTTCGTCATATATCCATAAGGCTTTAAACAAAAGTATTATAATATACTTTGTTCTTCATCTTGCAGAAGTTTCTGGAAACAGGTTATGATAATCTGCGGAGACAAGCCGAAAAAAAGGCCGTGGTCTGCTCCATAATTGCGGAATTACGCGACCAACACGGCGGCCCACCTGATCGCATGACGATCGTCAAAAAATGGTCAGACCTGAAGAGGCACCATATGGACCGGGTCATGCGTATCCGTGAGAAATATCATCCAGGTAAGTTATTGGTCACAGTTATGTTTTTTTTTCTAAAGTGTATTTTGTGCGTGTACTCGAGAGAGGAGCCGGACTGCAGGAGTTGGGAGTAGGCAGGCCTCCCCCAGAGGCAATCTGCCAATTTTCTCCATGCCCCGGGTGGCAATGGCAGGTGTGAGGGGGTCCTCCTAACACAGCCCGTCCTACCTGCTCCGCTTTGAAGCCCAACGGGGCAGAGGGACTCCCTATAAGGGAGTGAGAGGATTTGCCCGCTCAACCAGCCCCGTTAGTCCTTCGCCTCTCTTTTTAGAGACCGCGTGGTCAGAGTGCGTGCATGTTAACCCAATTTCGAGTGCGTGTGTAGGTGTGGTGGTTTTTGTAGGAGGGGGGTGGGCGTACTAAGCGCAGGCTTACCTCGCATAGCACACCCACCGGGGGCCGGGCTGAGACCACCAAACTCAATTCACATGTAGCCGAGAGCGGGATCCCAACCCCTAGCTGCAGAGGTGAATGGCTTGTCAGCGCAGTGGCAATCGCGTTGAGCCACCGCAGCTCCTTTGGTGACAGTTATGTAAGGTCATATGTAATTAATGTTAAGGCAGATGTTGTTAACCCAGACGCCATGTTGTGGTAACATATATCACCATTCACCACCAGCCAAGGTATTCATAGTACTGTTGAAAAAAGACATGGGACAGCAGACAGGAACACAGAAGTTATGTGGGAACATACATTTCCCATTGCTTTGCATGGGACTTTAAACAAAAACCACGACCATCACAAAAGGGGGTAGTTAAGGGATAAATTAACGATCCTATACTTTAAGTGGACGTATAAGTAACATGTGACCAAGTGTTATCGAAATATCTACAGCTGTTATGAAGTAACATGTATTTCCCATAGAGTTGAATGGGACTTTAAAGAAAAACCCCGTCCATGGCAAATGGGGGTGGGTAAGGCTTAAATCACCTATCCTATGTTTGTGGCTGACATATAAGTAACCTGTGTGCCAAGTTTCATGTAAATATCTTTAGCCGTTTGGACGTGATGCTGGTACAGACATACATACATACATACATACATACACAGACACGTTGAGTTTTATATCTATAGATTCACACTCAATTCCTGTGTTAGGCGTGGGGTTTTCATACTAATCCCGTGTGCTCCATCAGGCCCTTTTTTTAACATGAGATCGTCTGAACAAAACAAAGGAGACAAAAACAGCTCATTTTACCATGGTGGCAGCCCAGCTCACGCTCAGTCCCCTGTAGTGCCCACAAGACCCTTTAATATAACATTGTCCCATTGGTTAACTGTCTATATAAATTAATTTGTATTCATATACAATACAGCAGAGTACACAGAATTTGCATACGTCATTAGAAAACATTTTTATAATATATGAACATTGTGTTATTATAGGAGCTCCTCTACCAACTGTGCGCCCCAAGCGCAAAAGTCGACAGGCCGCTGAGGAGGAGGATGAAGAGGAGGATGCGGCAGAGGAGGATGAGCAGCCAGGACCATCCGACTCGCCACCCACAGCTCCTGTTGAGGAGCTTCCCTCCCCCCAACAAACTACTGGTGATGACGACATCACGGCTGCTGGAGAGGTCGAGGTGCAGGATGACCCCGTTGTCATGAGCCTCGGTCACGAAGGTAAATATGTGCACAAAGATTAATAACATTTCAACAATAAAATGTAGATATAAAAATGGACAACATATAAAGCGCACCTGTCAGATTGTAGAACCATAATATGGTATTGATGCTAGAAGTATACAGGTAGTGCATAATTATTAGGCAAGTTGTATTTTTGAGGATTCATTTTATTATTGAACAACAACCATGTTCTCAATGAACCCCAAAAACTCATTAATATCAAAGCTGAATATTTTGGAAGTAGTTTTTAGTTTGTTTTTAGTGTTAGCTATTTTAGGGGGATATCTGTGTGTGCAGGTGACTACTATTACTGTGCAGAATTATTAGGCAACTTAACCAAAAAAAAAATATATACCCATTTCAATTATTTATTTTTAACAGTGAAACCAATATAACATCTCAACATTCACAAATATACATTTCTGACATTCAAAAACAAAACAAAAACAAATCAGTGACCAATATAGCCACCTTTCTTTGCAAGGACACTCAAAAGCCTGACATCCATGGATTCTGTCAGTGTTTTGATCTGTTCACCATCAACATTGCGTGCAGCAGCAACCGCAGCCTCCCAGACACTGTTCAGAGAGGTGTACTGTTTTCCCTCCTTGTAAATCTCACATTTGATGATGGACCACAGGTTCTCAATGGGTTTCAGATCAGGTGAACAAGGAGGCCATGTCATTAGTTTTTCTTCTTTTATACCCTTTCTTGCCAGCCACGCTGTGGAGTACTTGGACGCGTGTGATGGAGCATTGTCCTGCATGAAAATCATGTTTTTTTTGAAGGATGCAGACTTCTTCCTGTACCACTGCTTGAAGAAGGTGTCTTCCAGAAACTGGCAGTAGGACTGGGAGTTGAGCTTGACTCCATCCTCAACCCGAAAAGGCCCCACAAGCTCATCTTTGATGATACCAGCCCAAACCAGTACTCCACCTCCACCTTGCTGGCGTCTGAGTCGGACTGGAGCTCTCTGCCCTTTACCAATCCAGCCACGGGCCCATCCATCTGGTCGATCAAGACTCACTCTCATTTCAGCAGTCCATAAAACCTTAGAAAAATCAATCTTGAGATATTTCTAGGCCCAGTCTTGACGTTTCAGCTTGCGTGTCTTTTTTCAGTGGTCGTCGTTTTTCAGCCTTTCTTACCTTGGCCATGTCTCTGAGTATTGCACACCTTGTGCTTTTGGGCACTCCAGTGATGTTGCAGCTCTGAAATATAGCCAAACTGGTGGCAAGTGGCATCTTGGCAGCTGCACGCTTGACTTTTCTCAGTTCATGGGCAGTTATTTTGCGCCTTGGTTTTTCCACACGCTTCTTGCGACCCTGTTGACTATTTTGAATGAAACGCTTGATTGTTCGATGATCATGCTTCAGAAGCTTTGCAATTTTAAGAGTGCTGCATCCCTCTGCAAGATATCTCACTATTTTTGACTTTTCAGAGCCTGTCAAGTCCTTCTTTTGACACATTTTGCAAAAGGAAAGGAAGTTGACTAATAATTATGCACACCTGATATAGAGTGTTGATGTCATTAGACCACACACCTTCTCATTACAGAGATGTACATTACCTAATATGCCTAATTGGTAGTAGGCTTTCGAGCCTATACAGCTTGTGAGACAACATGCATAAAGAGGATGATGTGGTCAAAATACTCATTTGCCTAATAATTCTGCACTCCCTGAATGTGCTAGACACATAACAAGTGTATAGACATGATAATGATTGTTTAATAAGCAACAGAAATATTTTATTTATTTGGTAACGGTCTTTGAAATCCAAATGTTTTTTTCTTATATCCTAACAGTTGCAAAAGATATGCTGCTGAAGCAGGCTTTGATCCAGAGAACGAATGCCAAGATCCTCTCCAACCAGAAGAAAATTCGTTATCTGGACCAGCAGAACCAGCAGCTGGAGCAGCAGCAATTAAAAAATTATGCAGAGATAGCAGAGCTTCAGCAGCGCATGCTTAATTACGTTTAATTTTTTTTTTTTTAAATAAAAAATGTTATTTTTTTGAAATGTTTCCTTTCTTTTTGAGATAGATTTTTAGGTTTTTCAACACATCTAACTTAACATCTACCACATCAACATCAACATCAACACATCTAACTTCATAATAAGCAAAAAAAATTGTATACTATTATTTTATGTAACACAAACCTAGGACAAACTAAAGTTCGCGGACACAGACACGACGAACACAAACTAAACTGTTGAAAAATGAACATAACAAAAGCAACAATATATATATATATATATATATAGAGAGAGAGAGCAAGAAAGAGAGAGAGTGCAGATTTGCTCTTGCAGACAGGCTAATGGTTGCAGTATAAAGGCCGCAAACCAGGGTTTAACATAAAGTTCATTGTTTTAGTTACACTTGCTGTTACGATCCGGTCTGGTAGCTTGTAGCGGAGGCTGTTGGTGGATCCGCTGTGCCAGAGAGGTCATGAGGCATTACTCATCATGGAGGCTGCAGCAGTAGTATTAAAATATAATGTAATTATCACACAGGCAGCATTTACAAGCAGTAGTGGTAATAGTACTAGATAGCATCTAAACACTTGGGCAAGACTTTACAGCATCAGTAGTGGCCATAGTAGTCTATAGTGTCAAATAACTTGTGACATAGGTGTCGTGAGCAGCAGCAGTAGTAGTAACAGTAGACAATATATTGTCAAATCACTTGGGAAAGAGGTGCCATGAACAGCAGCAGCAGCAGTGGTAATAGTAGTATAGAGTGGCAAATAACTTGTGACATAGGTGTCTTGACTGAGCAGCAGCAGTAGTAGTAGTAGTAGTAGATACAGAGTCATATCACTTGGGCAGGAGGTGCCATGATGAACAGCAGTAGGAATAGGAGTATATAGAGTGTCAAATAACTGCTGACATAGGTGTATTGACTGGGCGGCAGCAGCAGCAGCAGAAGCAGCAGTAGTAGTATTAACAGTAGTAGTTGATACAGAGTCATATCACATGGGCAGGAGGTGCCATGATGTACAGCAGTCTTAATAAGAGTATATAGGGTGTGAAATAACTGCTGACATAGGTGTCTTGACTGGGCAGCAGCAGCAGCAGAAGCAGCAGTAGTAGTATTAACAGTAGTACTTGATACAGAGTCATATCACATGGACAGGAGGTGCCATGATAAACAGCAGTAGGAATAAGAGTATATAGAGTGTGAAACAACTGCTGACATAGGTGTATTGACTGGGCGGCAGAAGCAGCAGTAGTAGTATTAACAGTAGTAGTTGATACAGAGTCATATCACATGGGCAGGAGGTGCCATGATGAACAGCAGTAGGAATAGGAGTATATAGAGTGTGAAATAACTGCTGACATAGGTGTATTGACTGGGCGGCAGAAGCAGCAGTAGTAGTATTAACAGTAGTAGTTGATACAGAGTCATATCACATGGGCAGGAGGTGCCATGATGTACAGCAGTCTTAATAAGAGTATATAGAGTGTGAAATAACTGCTGACATAGGTGTATTGACTGGGCGGCAGCAGCAGCAGAAGCAGCAGTAGTAGTATTAACAGTAGTAGTTGATACAGAGTCATATCACATGGGCAGGAGGTGCCATGATGTACAGCAGTCTTAATAAGAGTATATAGAGTGTGAAATAACTGCTGACATAGGTGTATTGACTGGGCGGCAGCAGCAGCAGAAGCAGCAGTAGTAGTATTAACAGTAGTAGTTGATACAGAGTCATATCACATGGGCAGGAGGTGCCATGATGAACAGCAGTAGGAATAGGAGTATATAGAGTGTGAAATAACTGCTGACATAGGTGTATTGACTGGGCGGCAGAAGCAGCAGAAGCAGCAGTAGTAGTATTAACAGTAGTAGTTGATACAGAGTCATATCACATGGGCAGGAGGTGCCATGATGAACAGCAGTAGGAATAGGAGTATATAGAGTGTGAAATAACTGCTGACATAGGTGTATTGACTGGGCGGCAGAAGCAGCAGTAGTAGTATTAACAGTAGTAGTTGATACAGAGTCATATCACATGGGCAGGAGGTGCCATGATGTACAGCAGTCTTAATAAGAGTATATAGAGTGTGAAATAACTGCTGACATAGGTGTATTGACTGGGCGGCAGCAGCAGCAGAAGCAGCAGTAGTAGTATTAACAGTAGTAGTTGATACAGAGTCATATCACATGGGCAGGAGGTGCCATGATGAACAGCAGTAGGAATAAGAGTATATAGAGTGTTAAACAACTGCTGACATAGGTGTATTGACTGGGCGGCAGCAGCAGCAGCAGAAGCAGCAGTAGTAGTATTAACAGTAGTAGTTGATACAGAGTCATATCACATGGGCAGGAGGTGCCATGATGAACAGCAGTAGGAATAGGAGTATATAGAGTGTGAAATAACTGCTGACATAGGTGTATTGACTGGGCGGCAGAAGCAGCAGTAGTAGTATTAACAGTAGTAGTTGATACAGAGTCATATCACATGGGCAGGAGGTGCCATGATGTACAGCAGTCTTAATAAGAGTATATAGAGTGTGAAATAACTGCTGACATAGGTGTATTGACTGGGCGGCAGCAGCAGCAGAAGCAGCAGTAGTAGTATTAACAGTAGTAGTTGATACAGAGTCATATCACATGGGCAGGAGGTGCCATGATGAACAGCAGTAGGAATAAGAGTATATAGAGTGTTAAACAACTGCTGACATAGGTGTATTGACTGGGCGGCAGCAGCAGCAGAAGCAGCAGTAGTAGTATTAACAGTAGTAGTTGATACAGAGTCATATCACATGGGCAGGAGGTGCCATGATGTACAGCAGTCTTAATAAGAGTATATAGAGTGTTAAACAACTGCTGACATAGGTGTATTGACTGGGCGGCAGCAGCAGCAGAAGCAGCAGTAGTAGTATTAACAGTAGTAGTTGATACAGAGTCATATCACATGGGCAGGAGGTGCCATGATGAACAGCAGTAGGAATAAGAGTATATAGAGTGTTAAACAACTGCTGACATAGGTGTATTGACTGGGCGGCAGCAGCAGCAGCAGAAGCAGCAGTAGTAGTATTAACAGTAGTAGTTGATACAGAGTCATATCACATGGGCAGGAGGTGCCATGATGAACAGCATTATTAATAAGAGTATATAGGGTGTGAAATAACTGCTGACATAATTGTCTTGACTGATCCAGAGGAGTCATGGGAGAAAATCATGTGGTCAGATGAGACTATAATATAACTTTTTGATCATAATTTCACTAACCGTGTTCGGAGGAAGAATAATGATGAGTACCATGCCAAGAACGCCATCCCTAATGTGAAGCATGGGGGTGGTAGCATCATGCTTTGGTGGTGTTATTCTGCACATGGGACAGGGTGACTGCACTGTATTAAGGAGAGGATGACCGTGGCCATGTATTGCAAGATTTTGGGCAACAACCTCCTTCCCTGAGTTAGAGCTTTGAAGATGGGTCGAGGCTGGGTCTTCCAACATGACAATGACCCAAAGCACACAGCCAGGATAACCAAGGATTGGCTCTGTAAGGAGCATATCAAGGTTCTGGCGTGGCCTAGCCAGTCTCCAGACCTAAACCCAATAGAGAATCTTTGGAGGGAGCTCAAACTCCGTGTTTCTCAGCGAGAGCCCAGAAACACGACTGATGTAGAGAAGATCTGTGTGGAGGAGTGGGCCAAAATCCCTCCTCCAGTGTGTGCAAAGCTGGTGTAAAACTACAAGAAAGGTTTGACCGCTGTAATTGCAAAGAAAGCCTACTGTACCAAATATTAACATTGATTTTCTCTGATGTTAAAATAGTTATATTCAGCACTGTAAATACATCAGGTCCGGGGCTTCATCAGGGAATGCATGGCAAGGGACCCTTCAGCACCCTGAACCGACGACGGGTGCCAGAAAGTCACCGCCGATCCAGGACTCATTCATCTTTATGAATGTGAGTCTGTCCACGGAGTCTGTGGACAGACGGGTCCTCTTGTCCGTGACCACCCCACCTGCCGCGCTGAATGTCCGCTCAGATAGTACGCTGGAGGGGGGGCAAGACAATAACTCCAGCGCATACTGAGCGAGCTCGCGGCAGGTGTCCAATCTGGCAACCCAGTACTCCATGGGGTCGTCGGTGCTCATACTGTCAGAAGCACCGACGGACGCCATGTAGTCTGCCACCATGTGGGCCAGCCGCTGGTGGTGACTGCTGCTGCTGCTGGTGCTGGTACTGGGTCGCTCGGTTTGGAAGAACATCCTCATCTCTTCCATTAGGTCCCCTGCTCGGCTGCAGCTGGGTGCAGCCACCTGCTGGGTGAGATGAGGGGGGACAACTGGAGGCCGGGGAGTTGCCTGCTCCAACCGTCTGACAATGGCTGCCTGCAGTTCCTCCATCCGGTGCTGCCTCCGGCTGGCTGGGATGAACTGCTCCAGTTTCCCCTTGCACCTGGGATCCAAAAGGGTGGCCATCCAGAAATCATCCCTCGTCTTGATGGTCTTAACCCGGGGGTCCCTCCTGAGGCATCTCAGCATGTGGGCAGCCATGGGGAAGAGCACAGCCCGCTGTGACTCCTCAATGCTGGCCAGGTGAATGAGGTGCGACTCTTCATCCCTGAGGCGCTGCTGGTCAAACTCAGACATGCCCAACCCCCGGACTATCGGTGCCCCCAACACCGGCTCTCCCTCCTGACCAGGCCCTGACTCCGGGACGACACCAGCAACCACCTCCTCCTCCTCTTCATCATCATCCTCCTCCTCCTCCTCCTCGTCCTGGCCCTGGTCTCGGTGGAGCATTGCTGACTCCTCCTGCTCCACCAAGGCACTCTCCCCAGCCTCGAGCAGGCGATCTAGTGTCCTCTCCAGCATGAACAGTATTGGCAGCACGCTATTGAGGCCAATTTGCTCACTGCTGACCATCTTGGTCGCCTGCTCGAAGGAGGACAACACTTGGCAGACCTGGTTTATCTGCCCCCACTGCGCACAGGCGATGAAAGGGAGTTGTGGTGAAGCCCTCTCAGTGCCTAGTTCCATCAGGTACTCCCTCACCGCCCTTTGCTGCTCCCACAACCTCTTCAGCATGTGGAGGGTGGAGTTCCACCGCGTCACACTGTCCACAATCAGCCTGTGAAGGGGCAGATTGTACTTCCGCTGCAATTTGGACAGGGACGCGGTAGCGGTTGGGGAGCGCCTGAAGTGGCTGGCAATCCTACGCGCCTTTGCCACAATGTCACTCAACCCTGGATAAGTGCGCAGGAACTTCTGCACCACCAGGTTGAGGACATGTGCCAGACAGGGCACGTGGGTCAGACTGCCAGCATGGAGGGCGGCGAGTAGGTTGCTGCCGTTATCGCAGACAACCATACCTGCCTGGAGCCTTCGGGGTGTCAGCCACTTCTGGACCTGAGCCTGAAGTGCTTTCAGCACTTCTTCTCCAGTGTGTCTCCGGTCCCCTAAACTAACAAGCTGAAGCACGGCCTGACAGCGCACGTGCCCCACACTTGAGTAGCTACGGGGGCGCTTGCTGGGAGGCTCAGCAGCTGCGGAGACAGTGGCTTGAGGGAGACCAGCAGTTCTCCCCTGGACACCCCGGGGCGGCACCACAAGATCGGTTGCCGCCGATCCCTCACCGACGCCTCGGAGGGAAACCCAATGGGCCGTGAAGCTGATGTAGCGTCCCTGCCCATGCCTGCTGGTCCAGCCATCCATTGTCAGATGAACCCTGTCGCTGACAGCGTGATCCAGCGACAGGGTTACATTCTGCACAATGTGCTGGTGTAGGGCAGGGACACCAGTCCTGGCAAAGAAATGGCGGCTGGGGACACGCCATTGGGGTTGGGCCTGCTCCAACATCTGCCTGAAGGGGTTGCTGTCAACTATGTTGAAGGGCAGCAGATGTTGGGCAATAACCCTTGCCAGGAGCCCATTGAGGGAACGCACACGTCGGTCTCCAGGGGGGAAGGGAGTGGTGCGGTCAAAGGCGTCTGAAATCGACGCCTGGCGCCGGACGGCAGTGCGGGACACAGACGTGGAGGGTGCTGTGGAAGTAGAGGTCTGGCTGCCGGTACCAGTACCTCTACTAGAGGGAGCGGGGGGGCATGACCTGCTGGAAACAGATGAAGATGTGGCAGGGGCTGCTGTACCCTGCTCACTTGTGGTGGTGGCGCTGCTACCACCACCACGCTTCATCTCGTCATACAACGCCCAGTGGTTTATCCTCAGGTGCTGGTTCAGGGCTGTGGTACCCACCCGAGCCAAACACTTCCCTCTCTTCACCCTCACTTTACAAATCCGGCAGATGGCCACGGTAGGGTTGTCTGCCACCAGAGTAAAGTAATTCCAGACAGGTGACTTCAGCACCGCCCTCCTGTCAGATGGGGTGACGCTTACTTGCACCTGCTGGGACTCGGTGTGCACAGGTGGAGCTGCCTGCTGCTGCTGCTGCTGCTGCTGCTGCTGCTCCTCCTCCTGACACCTCCTGCTGCCATCACCAGTGGAGACCCTGACGATGGTCTCCCTGGTGGTGACCTGGCGCACCGTTTCACCAGGGTGCCTACCTTCCCCGTCGTCACTGACGTAGTGAGCCGACGCGTCAGATGGCAACCATGATGGGTCACCCTCTTCGCCCCCAGAGATGTCAGACCAAGGGCTGAGATGTGTTGGTCTGAGGGAACCACGTGACATGGAGCCTCTAGCCTGGCTCCGCTGTCCCCTCACCCACGCCTGGGTCTGACTAGGTGCTGCTGTTTCCTGCACCAAAACAGCAGCACCAGTTTGAAGGGATGTCTCTGGGATACTGCCAGCAGGTATCCCATCCTCCTCATCCATCCCTTCAAAAAGGTCCTGACCATCAGGACAGAGCTGGAGGTCTGCCTGATGCATGGCCTCCCCCAAGAGATCCCTCTCACTGTCGCTGTCGAACAGTAAGATGCTGGACTCTTGGGGGCTGGGGGGGGTAGTACAGGCACCGGTGTAATGGTGGTACTACTGTGAGTCGGGACCGACGACTCAGTGGCACTGCTGTGCCCCATGTAGTCCACCACTACTTGAGCCTGAGATGGCAATATCGGGCGGCTGCCCGATGGGAAGAACTCCCGGATCAGGCGTACTCCCCTTGCACCCGATCCTCTACCACTAGTAGGGGCACGAGAGGTACCCCGTGCTGGCAGCGATCCAGCACTGGGAGTAACTCCCCTACCCCTGCTGCCACGGCCACGGATGCCGCTCATTATTGCTGATATGTGTGTGGGGGGGTAAACTTTATTGGGGGGGGGAAATGTGAACAAAATGTGTTTTTGTGTTTTTTTTTACAAGACAGGCACGCAGACAAAGACGTACACAGACAGCTACTAAACTATAAGAAAAGTAGTACACCAGACAAGGACTACAAAATTAAAGAAAAAAAAAAAGCACTAAACAAACACTAACTTTTTTTTTTTTTTTAAACACAAAACACAGACACTAAACACACACTAAGCTAAGCTAGATGAAATAAATGTACACTAACAGTGTGTACACTTACTACACAAAATTTAACTAAACTGAACACAAAACTTAGCTTTTATAAAAGCTCTTTAGGGAAAACTAAACAAAATGTGAACTGAGATGCCTATCAAATATCACTGAACAGCGAACCTGCAAGATCTAACAGTAACACAAGATGAACAAAACTTAGCTTTTAGAAAAGCTCTTTTATAAAGCTCAGCAAAATGTGTTCTGAAATCTCTTGCAAATATCACTGAACAGGGAGGATTGCAGGATCAAACAGTAACACAAATGAAAAAAACAGCACAAAACAGCACAAACGTAGCTTTGAAAAAAGCTCTTGGGTCTATTGCTTTGAAAAAAGCAGTTGATATACTGGAAAAGATCCACTGGAATCACTAAATAGCAATGCTGGTGATGATCTAAATCAATCAAGAACAAAGACACAGGAAACCAGGAACACAGAAACAGCCTCCACACTCTATAGCCAGCTTCTGAATCTGCAATGAAATGGTGCTGGGAGTGAGCTTATATAATGTCCATGCAGGCAGGTTCCTATTGGTTGCTAACCTGTGACGAGTGTGGAAGGAGAACTCTGATTGGCTCTGATGCAAAAGGGCGGAGCAAATAATCGCGCAATATTCCTATTGCCGAATATTCGCATTGCGAATATTCGGCAATATAAAATGATCGCTTCAGCTACTCGGCCCAATGGCTCTAATCATACCAGCAATGCTTTCAGACGTCTATGGAGATCACTAGGATGTGATCTGTTTTAAAAATGAAACTGTAAAAATCGCTCTGATGCGGAAGATCGGGGCGAGGAAAATAATCGCGCGATATTGCGTTTGCCGAATAATCGCATTGCGATCTTTC
The DNA here is from genome assembly GCF_905171775.1 of Rana temporaria. NCBI lineage: Eukaryota > Metazoa > Chordata > Amphibia > Anura > Ranidae > Rana > Rana temporaria. The sequence goes on from NC_053493.1 coordinate 323,875,394, forward strand.
TGGAAAATTCAATGAACGCTTCAGCTACTCGGCCCAGGGTCTCTAATGATACCAGCAATGCTTTTAGACGTCGATGGAGATATCTAGGATGTGATCTGATTAAAAAAAAAAATTGTAAAAAATCGAATATTCGGAATTGCGAATATTCACCGCGAATTTCGAAATATAGCGCGATTTCTCGAATATGCTATATTCGAGTCGAATATTCGCAATGCGAATATTCGTGAGCAACACTATTAATAACCGGCTTTCAATATGGACAAATACACGAAAAAATTATGCTCTATGCGGATGACACTATGCTGCTGCTCGGGGACACGACGGGCTCCCTAGGGGAGGCCATGTCAGTGATTCAAAGGTTCGGGTCGTATTCTGGACTGAAAATTAATTGGACCAAGTCAGCAATTATGAGGCTAGACTCTACAACGCCAGAGGGACCCGAGCTGCAGAATATCCCCGTATCGGTGAAATTTAAGTACTTGGGCGTTTGGGTCACACCGCAACCGCGTGATTATATCAATCTGAACCTCTCCCCCCTACTGAACCGGATTAGAGACAAGGCGAAAATATGGTCAAAACTGAAAATGTCCCTGGTGGATAGGGTAAACCTTACAAAAAAGATTTTTATGCCACAGCTCCTGTATATCCTTCATAATACCCCGATGGTAATCCCACTGAAGTACTTTAGGATAATAAATTCCCTATTCAGGGCCTTTCTTTGGCTTAACAAGTCCCCTAGAATCAAATTAGAACAGTTACAAAAGCCCAAGGAGCTGGGAGGGCTTGCCCTCCCTAATCCGTGGCTTTACTATCTAGCAGCCCAATTGCAGCATATTGCCCGGTGGGTGTCGGGAGGTCGTGGAAGGGATCCTGTAAATGATTTGTTAAGGCACACCGCAGGCGCAGATACAGTAATTATGGGCCTAGAAGCATTACAATTTGCCAAATCTAATAAACGCTTTCCTACTTATGCTTTGGTTCAAAAAATTTGGAACAAGGCACGGCAGCTACAGGATGTTGAGGGTTTTACAAGGCACAGCCCCATATGGAAGAATCAGTATTATAAGGAATTGGCTCAGTTGACATGTGAAGAGAGATGGAGAAGGATGGGGGTGACACATCTGGTCCACATTTTTTCGGGCGGTAGGCTACGTTCCTTCACGGAATTACAGGAGAGATTTGGACTCCCTCAGTCCATGCACTTCTATTATTTGCAGCTCAGGCATGCCGTTAGGGCCCAAGCGGGAGACAACCCCTGGATCCTCTCCTCCGCCCCGATCTTCCAATACATGTCGGGAGTGAAATGTTTTCGGGGCTTTATCTCAGATTCGTACTCCATGTTGCTGTCCTCGTTTCTGCCGGGGTTTCCTGCAAAAGTACTGTCCTCTTGGGAGAGGGACGTTGGGACCTTTGAGGAGGATCAATGGGAGGGAGCATTGCAGGCAGTACAGGGGTGTTCACTTAACGCTGCACAACGTCTATCACAACTGTATATTTTGATGAGGGTACATTACACGCCTGCAAGATTGTTCAGAATGGGCCTGGGGGAAGATGATATCTGTCCCAGATGTGCACGAGACCGTGGGGACCTCATTCATTTAATGTGGAGGTGTCCCAAGTTACACCTGTACTGGAGTGGGGTTCTTAGTACTCTGTCCGCAGTGTTTTCGGCCACGGTCCCCCGGGACCCGAAGGTCTGTGTCCTGGGTGTCCTGGACGATATACCGGTGGAGGACAATCCTAAGCAGGCCATTGGTAGGGCCCTCTTCCAGGCCCGTAAACTCATTCTTCATCATTGGAAGGCGGTTGAGCCTCCCAAGATTAATGAATGGATAACACAGATGGGCGTTACGCTACGCCTGGAGAAGTATATTTATCAGCACAGGGGCCGGCGGGGGAAGTTTGATCTCCTGTGGGCTCCATGGCTGGATACCCCTGGGCTGGCACCTCTTGAATTGGTCCTGGAGAGACTATTGGTTTAGATGCTGAGGTGGGTGGCGGAAGCACGGTGCCGGAGTGGTGGATGGGGCTCAGTTAGGGCCTGGTGGGTGATGTGTATAATAATGCCAACTGTATGGAATGCGGAAGGGAATCTCTCCGTTTTGTTTTGTAATGCTGTTCTCCCCTTCTTTTTTTTTTTGGGGGGGGGGGGGGGTTTGTTATATGCAATGCTAACATTTTCTGGAATGACTGATCTAGTTTAGTACAAATACCCTGTACCTGTGATTGTTGTCATATGTGTCAATAAACATTCTTTTTGAGAAAAAAAAAAGAAGCCCCCCCTCCATGGTATACAAATTGGTGCTCATGACCTGCGCTCCTCTCTCTTTGCAGACGACGTCCTTATTTTTTCGGCGGATCCCTCCTCTGACATGTCCACCATCAAAAAAGTTTTTGATAAATTCTGCTCCTGCTCGGGTCTCCGGGAAAATTATGACAAAAGTGAAATTCTCCCCTTAGGTACTCTGCCAGACCCCCCCTGGACACACCACTCCATTTTCTCTGTCGCTAAATTCCATATCACGTACATCGGCATCAAAATTGGGAAAATGCCTTCCTCTCTGTACCACTTAAATTACCCCCCTTTGATCACTAAAGTTTTTCAGGAATTGGTGAACTGGTTGGATCTGCCCATTTCGCTTTTGGGAAGATGTCACCTTGTAAAGATGGTCAGATTTGCCAGACTATTATACCCGCTGCAAACTATTCCTCTGCTCCTCCGCCACAAAGACGTTAAGCTTATTGAATCAGCTATTTCCAAATTTATATGGCAGGGCAGGAGACCTCGCATAGCCTTAAAGAAATGATTTCTTCCCAGACGCAAAGGAGGTGTTAGTCTCCCAAATGTTAGAACCTATAATTTAGCATGTTTGTTGAGAACCGGCTTAGATTGGATATCGCAATCGTCAAGGTATTTGAACTATCCCCTGGAGTCTGCTATGGCACACCCTTTCTCTCTAGTGGCCCTCCTCCACTGCAAGTGGAAGTCGATCACCCCCTTACTTCAGCATAACCTGCTGCTCAGAGACACAGTCATCGCCTGGAGGGAAATCAGGAAAAGCCTCAGGCTATCCCCATTCATGTCAAGACACCTACCGATACAAGGAAACCCAAGTTTCCCTCCGGGTATGGACCATAGACCTTTCGGAATCTGGCAGGAAAAGGGTCTCACACAGTTTGCCTCTTTATGTGATACCTCCACTGGTCGGCCCTTACCTTTCGCGAATGTCGCTACAACTTTTTCATTGCACCAATCTCATGCCTTGCACTTCTGGCAATGCATCAACTATCTGAAGGCTACCTGCAATGAGGCCTGTAAACGTTTTTCTCCCAACTTCACCGACCAGCTGTTCTTAGAGGGGTCCTATAAAATCTCGGACATCTACAAACCATTGCTCCAAAAGACTACCCCCCCTTTGGCATCCTCATCCACAGCCAACTGGGGAAGGGACTTCCCGGATGACGACTTTATAGACAAGATGTTACAGGGCTTCAACAAAGTCCAACGACTGACCCCAAACGAAATCTGGAAAGAAACCCAACTGAAAATCCTCCACCGGGCTCACATACCCTTCCTCCATTCCGCAACGGATCGAAACGGCGCTGAATGCCCATTATGCCACCAACCGAAACCTTCTTTAACCCACCACTTCTGGGCGTGCTCCTACATCTCTACCTTTTGGGAACAGGTACTAGCCTACATTTTTGGAATTACCCTGCTGAAACTGCCTAAGGACCCACTACTCCTCATCTTTGGATATTGGGACCCCCTACTACTCCAATGGTCTCGAAAAGGCTCGTTCAACCACCCCTGCTACCCCAAACCCCTCTCATGCCTACAAGGACTGGCCTCTGCCTTCTTGTCGCATAAAGGGCTATTTAAAAAATTTGGACCTCTTCTCACTGTCCTGTCACCCAAATCCAACGAGAGCTCCTTCTCCTTCCCTACAAAGAACGAGCCAACACAGTTTTTAAACGTGAAACTTCCAAAGCTTGCTTTCTCTCCATCTGGGAACCTTTTATGTGCTCAACTTTATCTCCTGAGGACTTAGCTAACTTCGATCATTTCTCCTTCTCGTACTTTAACCACTATAGTACCGGGCCATCATCAAATGACGGCTCCACGGTGACTCTGAAAACTCAACAGGACGTCATATGACGTCCTGGATTCCTCCGGCCACTGGGGGGCGCGCGAGCGCACCGGCGGCGGCATGCGTTTGCCCGGCGCGTCCCCGAGATGCCGATGCGCGTGCCTGGCGGTCGCGATGTCCGCCAGGTACCAGCGATCGGTAACGAAAGAGCAGTGACGTGGAGCTCTGTGTGTAAACACAGAGCTCCACGTCCTGTCAGGGGACAGAGGAGACCGATCTGTGTCTCTTGTACATAGGGACACAGATCGGTCACCTCCCCCAGTCACCCCCCCTTCCCCCACAGTTAGAACACAATACAGGTATACATATTAACCCCTCCCTCACCCCCTAGTGTTAACCCCTTGAATGCCAGTCACATTTATACAGTAATTAGTGCATATTTATCGCATTAATCGCTTTATAAATGTGAATGGCGCCAAAAACGTGTCAAAAGTGTCCGATGTGTTCGCCGCAATGTCACGGTGACAGTAAAAAAATCGCAAATCGCCGCCAATACTAGTAAAAAAAATTATAAAATAAAAATGCCATAAATCTATCACCTATTTTGTAAATGCTCTAACTTTTGCGCAAACCAATCAATATATGATCATTGCGATTTTTTTTACCAAAAATATGTAGAAGAATACGTATCGGCCTAAACTGAGGAAAAAAAAAGTTTTTTAAAAAAAAATTGTGATATTTATTAAATAAAAAAGTAAAAAATTGTGTTTTTTTTTTTAATTGTCAGTCTTCTTTTGTTTATAGCGCAAAAAATAAAAACCGCAGAGGTGATCAAATACGACCAAAAGAAAGCTCTATTTGTGGGAACAAAATGATAAAAAAATTGTTTGGGTACAGTGTAGCACGACCGCGCAATTATCATTCAAAGTGCGACAGTGCTGAAAGCTGAAAATTGGCTTGGGCAGGAAGGTGCGTAAGTGCCCGGTATGGAAGTGGTTAAATCCCCTCTGCCTTTATACTTGGGAGAAGCAGCCTCACTTGATTTTTTAAACTATCAATGCTCCCTGCTAATACCACTGCTTGTGGAAGAGAATTCCACATCCTTACCGCTCTGACAGTAAAGAACTATCTACGCAGTTTAACCACTTCCATGCCGCGCCTATTCTGGCACTTCTCTCCTTTTATGTAAAAATCATAATTCTTGCTAGAAAATTACACAGAACCCCCAAACATTATATATATATATATCTTTTTTAGCCGGCACCCTAGGGAATAAAGTGGCGGTCATTGCAACTTTTTATCTCGCATGGTATTTGCGCAATCATTTTTCAAACACATTTTTTGGAAAAAAAATGGTTTCATGAATAAATTTTTTTTTGTATAATGTGAAAGATGATGTTACGCCGAGTAAATAGATACCTAACTTGTCATGCTCTAAAATTGTGCACACTGATGGAATGGCGCCAAACTTCGGTACTTAAAAATCTCCATAGGCGACCCTTTAATTTTTTTACAGGTTACCAGTTTAGAGTTACAGAGGAGGTCTAGTGCTAGAATTATTTCTCTCGCTCTAACGCACATGGCGATACCTCACATGTGTGGTTTGAACGGTGTTCACATATGTGGGCAGGACTTACGTGCGAGTTCACTTCTAAACGCGAGCTACTGGGGTGTAATTTTTTTTATTATTTAATTTTTTTATTTTACTTTATTTTTTTATTTTTACACTATTGTTTTACATTTTTTTTGATCACTTTTATTCCTATTACAAGGAATGTAAACATTCCTTGTAATAGGAATAGTGTGTGACAGGTTCTCTTTATGGAGAGATGCAGGTTCACTAAGACCCCACATCTCTCCTCCTGGCTGGAAAGCATGAGATCGGGAAAAATAATTCACCAATCTCAGCTGCGATTGCAGCTTTGTTTACTTCCGGGTACCCGGGCGTGACGTCTTAATGTCGCGGCCAGGCCTCCGATGGTCATAGAGATAGATGGAAATCTCTATCCTCCCCAGCCGGCGGTGGCCGATTCATTCTGCGGGCCTCCGATGGCACGAGAGAGCCCGAAAAAGCACCGGATGGCAGCGGGAGGGGGGGAGTCCCCTCCCGCCGCCTATAAGAATGACAAGAGGTGGAACTGCCGCTATGATTGTTCTTATGGTGTGCAGAATCGCTGCCTGAAGAAAAGGATATCTGAATTATGCCTGTAGCTGCAGGCATCATTCAGATATCCCCCACTAAAGTCCAGGACATCATATGATGTCCTACGGTACGGAAGTGGTTAAGGTTGTCAAGAAATTAGATGTGTAATTTATGCTCCTAGAACGCCTGATGGTGCTCCCTGCATGTTGGGCCTCTGTAGGTGGCCAGGCTGTGAAAAAGTCTCACATGTGTGGTATCACCATACACTGGAGGAGTTGCAGACTGTTTTAGGGTGTAGTTACAAGTATGCATATGCCATGTGAGAGAAATAACCTGTTAACATGAGAAGTTTGTGAAAAAAAAATCTTCATTTTGCAAAGAATTGTAGGACAATATTTCAACTTAAAAAAACTCACCATGCCTCTTGCTAAATACTTCGGAATGTCTAATTTCCAATAAGGGGTCATTTGGGAGGGGTGCATAAGGTGTGGTCAATTTTCAGTGATTGGCAACATAGCTTGTAGACTCTATACCTTTCACAAAGACCAAATAATATACACTGATTTGGATTATTTTGGCCAATATTTATGAAGAAAAAATTACTAAGTTCGCAATTTATAACAGAAATTAAGAAAAAGCGCAAAAAAAATATAACCCAGTGGAAAGATCCTTTTGTGTGACAAAAAATTCATATGGGTACAGTGTTGCATTCAAAATGTGAGGGCACTGACAGCTAAACTTTGGTTTGGTTAGGAAGGGCCCAGTGGGCAAGTGGTTAATGATCAGGGTATCACTGTGCTTGATTGGCCAGCAAACTTGTCTGACCTAAACCCCATAGAGAATCTGTGGGGTATTGTCAAGAGGAAGATGAGAGACACCAGACCCAACAATCAGTGGCAAAGCTAGACATTCTTTCACCCGGGGAAAATAATCAGTTCCGCATCCCCCCTGTACAGGGACAAAGTCAGTCCGTGCCCTGGATGAAGATGCCAAACTGTCAAAAATGCAGCCACACAAAGTTGTAACATAACCTTCCCCAGCACTCGTTCTTCTGGCCTTTCCTTCCCCCGCTCTTCATCTTGATTCCCCATGGCAGCAGACAGGATGGGGAGTGGGGGAAAGGAAAGACCAGGAGTGCCGGGGAAGGTTATGTTACAACTTTGTGTGGTTCTCATCTGGATCGTACGATGAGCTTCTCCGTGCTGAGGATATTGTCATTATTCAGTCTGCACTGCACAACTAGCCAGGCAGAGGAGGTGAGCGCTGCGGGGAGATCAGAGAAGGGGGGGCAGAAGAGTGGACGTCAGCTGAAGAAGAAGGGGCAGGAACAGGAGTGTCATCTAGGCCGGATTTTACAGGTATATACCGATCCCTGTATTGTACTCCTGCAGCAGCTGAATGCTAGCAGGAGGTAGAGAAGGAGAAGAGGTCTTTCAGCTGTTGCAGGAGGATCAGTACCAGCTGCCGCGCCAGGGGCAGCCCCCCCACCTAGTTGTGCCCTTGCCAACAATGCAGAGGAGCTGGAGGATGCTGTCAAAGCAAGCTGGGCTTTCATAACACCTCAGAAGTGCTACAGGCTGATCACCTCCATGCCACTCTGCATTGATGCAGTAATTCATGCAAAAGAAGCCCCGACCAAGTATTGAGTGAATACTATACTGTACATGTACATACTTTTCAGTAAGCCAACATTTCCGTATTACAAATCCTTTTTTGTTTTCGTTGGTCTTATGTAATATTCAAATTTTCTGAGATACTGAATATTGGGTTTTCACCAGCTGTAAGCCATAATCATCATTTCACTTTTTGAATTGAATTACTGAAATAAATTACCTTTTTGAAGATATTCTAATTTCATAAGATGCAACTATAACAACTTATTAAAAATTCCACTCATTTGTCAGCCTTAAAATACAACAGATCAAAACAAGAACTATAAATTTACACTATACAATCTAATTGTCAAGTACAGCATAAACATTTACAATACACCTATTATGTTGCTGGAGCGTCAGCTCGGCTCATGGCTCTTAAGAAAACAATAAATTATTATTACATTTCTACTTAATAACATTATATGTATATGTCATTTGCGAGGATGATACACAGAGCCCCGTGCATCATTTCCTTTTTGTTTGTTTTTTTCCCTCCTTTCCCCCTCCCCTTCCCTATTGCTCTCCTCCTCTTCTAAATTAATGAAAATAAATAACATAAAAAAAAGTGTTATTGACCGCCATATAAAATGATGATATTTTGGACACAGGATCAGGCAAAGATTGCCTTATATTTCAGTGTTAAGGTTAAAATTGGTCCATCCACTACAGGTTTTATGGAGACAGGTTTTCTGTCTTTTCACTAATGCCGTAAGTTCCTCTATATGCATTATCTCATTCACTGCTCTAATCCAGTGTGTCATCATCTTCGAGAGGAGGACTTCTAATGTGCAGGTATGCAGACCCTCACTGTGTTAAGGTGGTTAACAGCTCACCCCAGCCTCCCCTTATACTTACCGAAGCCTGATAGTGATCCAGTGATGTCCATGAGAGCAGCGGCTCACTCAGCTCTCTCTCTCAGTGGCTCTATAGGCTCCTGCTTCTGTCAACAACATCCAGTGATGAGAGAGCAGGGAATGGGGCTAAACCATGCTATTTGTGTCAATGGACATGCTTTGGGGGGCTCGAGTCAGGGTCACCAACGGGGGATCACCAGAAGAGGATGATCAGGGCAGCTTTGTGCAAAACTATTGCACAGAGCATGTAAGTATTAAATGTTTGTTATTTATTTCTTATTGCCTTTAGAATCACTTTAAGGGAACGTTTAGTGGTTTTGTATATATTTTTCTGTTTAATATGGTAAAAAAAAAACTGTTACAAACATATTTTTTCTTTTAACCACTTGCCTACTGTGCACATACACCCCCTTCCTGCCCAGACTAAATTTTAGATTCCGGCACTGCGTCACTTTAACTGACAACTGCGCGGTTGTGCGACGTGGCTCCCAAACAAAATTGACGTCCTTTTTTTGCCACAAATAGAGCTTTCTTTTGGTGGTATTTGATCGCCTGTGCGGTTTTTAGTTTTTGCGCTATAAACAAAAAAAGAGCGACAATTTTGAAAAAAAACACAATATTTTTTACTTTTTGATATAATAAATATCCCATTAAAAAAAAAAAAAAATGTTATCTCCGTTTAGGCCGATGCGTATTCTTCTACATATTTTTGTTAAAAAAAAAAATTGCATTAACCATATAGTGACTGGTTTGTTATATTGCCTACAAAATAGGGGGACATAATTATGATTTTTTTTAAAACATTTTTTTACTAGGAATGGCGGCGATCTGCGATTTTTTTTTCGGGACTGCGACATTATAGTGGACACATCGGACATTTTTTGACACATTTTTGGGACCATTCACATTTATACAGTGAACAGTGCTATAAATATGCACTGTTACTGTATAAATGTGACTGGTAGGGAAGGGGTTAACCACTAGGGGGCGGGGAAGGGGTTAAAAGTGTAGCCTAATCAGTGTTCTAACTGTGGGGGGAGGGGGGTGACTGGCGGAGGTGACCGATCTGTGTCCCTATGTACAAGGGACACAGATCGGTCTCCTCTCCAGAGACAGGACGTGGAGCTCTGTGTTTACACACAGAGCTCCACGTCCCCGCTCAGTTACCGGGCAATCGCTGGTGCCTGGCGACCAACGCGGACGCCGGGCACACGCACAGTGTTCCCAGTAACGCGACGGGTGCGCCCGCGCCCCCTAGCAGATTTTAATGACAGGACGTCATATGACGTCCTGTCAGAACAACAGGGGATACCGCCCCGCCGTCATTTGACGGCGTGCGGTATTAAGGAGGTTAAACATGAATGTGAAATTAATTTATTTTTTACTTTTGTCTTTTTCGCCTATTGTAAAAATCTGTTGTTTTTGGAAAACATCTTACATACTACTAAATGACCCATCTGTCCTTTTCAGACTGCTCAGGCCAAACAAAGCAGTACCTCAATGTAGACTGCATTTACTGTGTTGTGTCCACACCTAATGCTTATTGCTCTGGGAATCCTTTAATCCTATGTCATTTATAAAAATGCTGTCCATAAAACAAACACATTATACACATAGTACAAATAACATATGGAAAAAAATCAGCCTAAAAACATATATGCTAAAAAATAAATAAATAAATGAATTACTTACCACTATTACGTTATCTCTTTAAAGGGATTTTAAACCTTTGTGTTTTTTCACCTAAGTTCATTCTATGGCTGCCGATTGTATCACACGGGAGCGCACCCGCAAGGCAACCCCTCTCGGGAGAGAGCTTCCCAGAGGGGGCTAGCTCTTGTGGGGAGGAGCCGCGAGACCCCAGAAGAAAACGATCGGGGCCACTGTGCAAAACGAACTGCACAGTGGGGGTAAGCGTCACGTTTGTTTTTGTTTTTTTGTTTTTTTAAAACTGAACCTTTAGTATTCAAATGTGGAAGATGTGGGCGTGTTGTATGTAAATTCATTGTGACCCCACGTAAATGACGTTTTTTACTAACGGTGCATGCGCCGTCCGTGGACGGATCCCAGTGCGCATGCTCCAAATTACGCTGCAAAGACTCATTGGTTTCGACGTGAACGTAACTTACGTCCAGCCCCATTCACGGACGACTTACGCAAACGATGTAATACGTGAAAAATTTGGCGCGGCCCCGACGTCCATACTTAACATTGGCTGCGCCATCTTTTTGGTGGTTTATCTTTACGCCTGAAAACGCCTTACGTAAACGGCGTATCTTTACTGTGACGGCCGGGCTTACGTTCGTGAATAGGCGTATCTAGATGATTTACATATTCTAGGTGTAAATCAGCGTACACGCCCCCAGCGGCCAGCGTAAATAGGCAGCTAAGATACAACGGCGTAGGAGACTTACGCCGGTCGTATCTTAGTAATATTTAAGCGTATCTCAGTTTGAGAATACGCTTAAATATATGACGGCGGGGATTCGGACTTACGACGACATATCTACTGATACGCCCATTGTAAGTCTTCATGAATCTGGCCCTTAATATATATATATCTAAAGTAAATATCAAGAGCGACAATGATTTCCAAGTTGCCTAGGGTGCTGAAGCATTGTGGTTGATTTACAAAAAGCAAATAGACCATTCACTTTGCAAGGACATTTGCCCGAGTGCTTAGTGAATTAAGCTCTGCTATGTTCTGGGGCATATTCTTTTGAAAAGTGCAACTACCTTCGCAAAGTGAACAGCCTATTTGGCGTTAGTAAACAAATTCCATTATGTCATGGTTTTGTTTAAAGTGATTGTAAAGGTTTTTTTTTTCTTAAAAAACAAACATGTTATATTTACCTGTTCTGATGTAAGGTTCTTGCACAGAGCAGCCCCGATCCTCCTCCCCATGGGGAGCAACTTTACATGGGGGCTCCCATGCAGGCACGCTCCCGAGTTCTGCCACTGTGTCCATTGACACAGACAGCAGGGCTCGGCCCCTCCCCCGGCTCCTGTGTCACTGGATTTAATTGACAGCAGCGTGAGCCAATTAGGACCGAAAACAGCGGCTGGAGCTGCTGGGCTCGTGCTTGACGCTGGAACGATCGGGTTCAGATAAGAAAATGGAGGGCTCTGGGGGGCAGCTACAGCACAGAAGGTTTTTCACCTTAATGCATAGAATGCATTAAAGCGGTGATCCACTCAAAATATTTACTTTCGCTTTAAGGGAAGGTGACCCCCTGACATGCCACATTTAGCATGTCATTTTTTTTTGGGGGGGGGGGGCAGAAACCTTCTTTTTTAGAGGGTTCCAGCTCCAACTTCCTTCCTGTGGCGCCGGAAGGAAGTTCACCTCTCCCCCCTCCCTCATCTGGGACATGTCACAGGTCCCAGATGATTGCCCGACCAGTCACGGTGCGCAGCGTGGCTTGCGCATGCGCAGTGCGTGCCTGGCTGTGAAGCCACAGCCAGGTTCCCACAGTGATAATGCTGGCGCCGTGGAGAGGAGGGGGAGATGAGCGGGGCTTCTTACCCCTGCATCGCTGGACCCTGGGACAGGTAAGTGTCCGATTATTAGAAGTCAGCAGTTGCAATATTTGTAGCTGCTGACTTTTAATATAGATATATTTTTTTTAGTAGGAACTTCGCTTTAAGGTGAAAAACCATGAGACTTTACAACTCCTTTAAAGCACAGACATTGTAACTTGTTGCCTCCATTCAGATTCAGTTTACTGAGGTTATAGCACTGCAATATGTTATTTTTGGCAACTGTACTTCACATTTACCTGTTTGTCCTATTAACGGGGCCAAATAAAAGAAAAAAGAAAAAAAAATACAGGTACTGGTCTTTCTACTATCAAATCCAGAAACATGTCCCATCAGTAAAATGTTCTGTAACTGCCATCACCCTTCTGTAAAATGATCAGGATTTAGCTGAAGAGAGGAAGGGCTTCATAGTCTTCCACTAAAATTATCAGGTTGACTGAAAACATTTATTTTTACTGTATGTGCCAAGATGTCTACCTCCTATGGCTTGCCCTAGAACAGTGGTTCTCAACCTGGGGGTCGGGACCCCCTTGGGGGTCGAATGACGATTTGCCAGGGGTCACCAAATCCTGGGCTGTTCATGAAGCCCGCACCTCCAGCCTTTTGAGGCCGCCTAGCTGGGCTGTCCCTGGTGCCTGTGGCTGCCCAGCTGGGCTGTTCCTGGAGCCCGTGGCCGCCCACTCAGCCTGTTCGCAGCTGCCAATTCAGTTCACGAAATGGCTCGGGGGCAGAGACTAGAGGTCAGCTGACTGGTCTGCAATGTGAAGTGGGAGGGGCTGGAGGAGACCTTATCTCCTGATTTTGGCATAGGTGTCACTGCTACAAGACACCAAAAAGTTGGAGACCTGTGATTATAGTGGGGACTTTTAATGGCAACTACAGTTCTCAGATCAGCAGAGGACCTTGATCAAGAGCACTTAAGTTGGCTGATCAGAACTCCCCTCAGCATTGCCACTCATCCCAACTCCCCCTCAATCCCACCAAGGAGTAAGAGAAGGAATACAAATAGAGAATACATGGAAGGAAGAGGAAAAGAGGGGAAAAAACAAAGAAAAAGGGAGAGAAAGAATAAGAGAACAAGAAAGATGGCTAGAGAGAGGGATGGGGGAAAAATACAAGAAATTAGAAAAGAGATAGATAAAAGGGAAAGAAAGGAGAACAAAGAGAAAGAGGAGTGGTACATCCCAAAATGTACCATAAGGGGTTTTAATACTGTACGAGGGGAAGGGATTCAGGGAGCGCTAAATGTCCGTGGGTTAGGGGCGCAAATTACTTGTCTTGCCTTGCTGACAACCCACGCTACGAAAATAATTTTACTGTTTGGGGTCCCCACAACTTGGAAAAAAAATATAAGGGGTCACGGAACTAGAAAGGTTGAGAACCACTGCCCTAGAAGGTTGAAACCGAGGAACTGCCATGTACTGTATGAAGGCTTATATGACACATTAGCGATGCCTGTATTTTGTAGACTGCTTATGTATTAAAGGTTGGAAGACTGTGATTTTATACATAAGGGCTTTGTTACAGAAATGTGTCTCTCAGTTGCATGTAATTTGCCTCAGATAATGAAATGTGCACCTAATAAATATTTATGACAGTTCAGTAGCCACATTAAATGAAAAAGCACAGTCCTATATTGGGGAGCAGATATGTGCTTTGTTACATGGAAGCACAAACAACTAAAATGTAGTTGGAAACAAAACAGAGCTGTACATGGAAAACATTATCCTTCCAGGCCTAGGGCAAAGTTAATACTGGGAACTGAGACAAGAACATATGCATTAAACTACAAGAACACTCTAACTGTACCATTATATTATTATTTGATTTGCTGCTTTTTTTCATTTGGAAAATATTTGCAGTTTTGTTGACATTTACAGCTAAACTCAACTATTAAAACCAATTTAAATTTCTTTACAATCTTGATTCAAACCTGAAGATTGCAATCTTTATAAGCGTTTTATGCTTGATAAATGTAAGAATCCATGTAATTCACATTAGTTAGCTATTACTTGGAAAAGCATGAATGTTCTTTTCAGTGAAACTTTAAAATGTGGAAATTCATTTTTGTATGTTTTAATAATAGATTAGATGCAAGCTTGCATCAAGAGGGCATTTCTTTCATGTTTGGCTGTCCTCTTAATGCTTTAATTTTGGAAGTGCTCATAGCTAAAGTGAAGGAGATTGATTATTAAAAATGCTTTTTTGGCTTTCTTTAGATTAACAGTCATTTCATACTTAAATTATTGTCGAGTTCATGTAAAGTGTCCAGGTTTGGTTGATGCATATAAATCAGCAAAGCAGTTTACTATACTTTACTAAAAGGTTGCATATAACCAAACGAAATAAATCTATTTTGCATTCAATAACAGGTGTTTATGTATTAAGAACAGTAGTCAAGAAAGTTGGTATTGTTTTTAGCACTAGATCGGTGAGCATGAGCTTTTGAAAACTGTGTAAGGAATCTCTCCAAAATCCCCTATCTACAAGGAAATGTCAGTGGGCTCTACTTAGCTGCTGATTCTTTGGGGTTAGTAGATAAAGCTTTGCTAACTTCAGAAATGACTTCCCAATCAGGCATCTTACATATCACTAATGGATAAATTACAGTTTTGCTGTATTCACAAAGCTATGTAAACATTAGCTACTTCTTTAGTAAATCAACCTTTTGAGTATGAGCCGTTGGAGTACAAAAGCTAACATCTTGGGCAACAACGCTATTTTTACTTTGCTCCTGTTTATATGGAATTAAGTGATTGTATTCCCATTAAAGTGTAAGTAAACCCCCTATCGTTTTCAGCCAAGGAAGCTGCCATCTTTGCCCACCTCAATACAGGGCCCTTACACCCCCTTCCTGCTCAGGCCGTTGTTCAGCTTTCAGAGCTGTCACATTTTGAATGACAATTGTGCTGTCATGCTACACTGTAAATATGTGATTTTTTTTCCATTTTCTTCACACAAATAGAGCTTTCTTTTGGTGGTAGTTAATTACTGCTGGGTTTTTAATTTTTCTCAGTTTCTGTCAGTAAATTTTGTAAATAAATAACTTTTCTCCTTCACTGATGAGCGCTGATGAGGTGGCACTGATAGGTTGCACTGATGGGCACTGATGAAGTGGCACTTGTGGGCACTGATGAGGCAGCACTTATGGGCACTGATGAGGAGGCACTAATATGCCTCACTTATAGGCATTGATAGATTGCACTGATATGTGGCCTTGATGAGCACTGATAAGCAACACTGATGGGTGGCACTGATAGGTGGCACTGGTGGGCACAGATAGGTTGCACTGGTGGACACAGATAGGCGGCACTGATGGGTGGTACTGATGGGCATTGATGGGTGGCATTGATGGGCAGCAGTGATGGGCATTACTGATAGCCAGCACTGACTGGCATCACTAATGGCCACTGATTGTTGGCTCTTGTGGGTACTGATTTCTGGCACTCGTTGGCACTGATTGCTGGCAGTAGTGGGCACACATTGCTGGCACTGGTGGGCACTTAATTGTAATTAGCGCACTGATGATCAGTGCCCTGATTACTTTCCTAGATGTCCTCTGTAAGGAGATGCCACTGATTGCTCTCCTCTCCGCACACTCTGTCAGTGTAAGGCGAGGAGCGCCGATTACCAGCATCTCCAGCTGTGATTGGACACAGCCGATCACATGGTTAAAGAGCCACGGCCGCGGCTCTTTACAGAGATTGGGATCGCACTGTGTCCTAGCAACACGGCCTGGGCCTTTCTGGGAAACATTTATATGACGTCCTCCCAGGACGAGAGCCGCACTGTTCAGGTTAATCTATGACTGCCATGATGCTGCACATGTGATAAGTAATGACACCAACCATTGGATGGTTTGACAGTTTTGTTGAGAGCACAGGCAATGTTACATTTCTGGCATGTGCTGGAAAATAAACTGTTTTATGGATGGGTTTACTTCCGCTTTAACAAAGATCTAGCCAGATCATGCCACTTTGTCCAGTGCAAGAGTACTCAAACTTTTAGCTCATGGCATTTTACATTTCTGGTGTATTTTGATGGGCTAAGATCCATGCCTCCTTAACCTCCCCTGTGCCTGCTCACTCTTAACAACCACAATCCTAATATTGAAGCAGAATAACAAGACATTAGTTCAGGGTAGGACTGGATTGGGGGCCACAGGGGAATTTGAAAATAATGTTGGGCTGGTGGGCCAGAGGAAGATACTCCCCCATACAGATCTCAATCAGAGAGGCATGCATAGTCAGTGGCAGTTACCTAGTGTTATATATCTGTCTTCCTTTTACACCTGCGATCCATAATCTATAATTTTCTTTAGTTTAGAAAATCTGTTAATTTGTACTATCAGACTCCTTTAAGTTTTTTTAGTTGTAAAAATTAGAGCTTCTTGTTGCTCCTCTGACACCGGTGTTTGATTGGCTAGGCTACATTATGCTAGTTCAAAAAAGGGAGGTTAGGCTGGTTAAAAAAAAAATGTTGTCAAATTTTGTTTAAAGAAAAAGAACATTGCTTTGGCCAAGTCCCATTTCTGAGGGGAAAACATCCCTCCTGAGAGATAGAAGAAAGAATATGAAACTACTTTGTGTGTGCTGTATATGGATGGGATGTATCCTAAATAATTGATGCCATTTTGCATTTTGTTTTTTTACAAATTGAAATCCAGATGAAATTTTCATTATTTGAAGATTTGGATGTATCAAATATATCACAATAGTAATGATTTTTAATGGATCCAAAATAAAATTAATTATTTGAATTGAAGTAAAAACATATTGCAATGAATACATTTCTACTATAGAATAGAACATAAAATAAAGGGATAAAATAGACTAGAATAGAACATAATAGAATTAAACAGAATATAATAGAAAAAGATAGAATAAGACAGAATAGAAAAAAATAAAACAGAATATAATAAAACAGAACAGATTAGAAGAGAGTCAAATAGAATAGAATAAAACAAAATAGAACGGATATAGCTGTATTCCAAAATTCCAATGAAAAATTTCGAAACATGGCTATATTCATTCTACGTCTTTTATTCTATTCTATTCTTTTTCTTCTATTCCTTTTCTTTATTTTCCATTCTATTCAGTTTTATTCTATTCATTTATTTTCTATTCTATTTTTAAAAAAAATCTATTCTATTCTGTTTTATTTGAAAAAAAAAAAAAAAAAAGAATATACAAATATAGGAAACAAATCTGAATATATAAATTAATTCCAAAAACAGATCATTCTAACATAAGGGATATGATGAAATGAAATTATTAACGTAATGAACAAATCTGAAAATAAATTAAATTTTTGGGTAGGTACATCTTTATTGTTGACAAGAAGCACTTTTCATGCAACATTTCCTAAAATCTGTATGCGCTGGTGGGGGACACAAGAAAAGGCAGATTTTTGCAAAACCATTTTACAGAGCAGGTAAGTTTAACATGTTGTTGGATTTATCTTTGGATTTACAATTAGACAATGGATTACATGGCAGAAGCTATCTGAAAGAAAAAACTTTGTGCCCAGACTATCAACATTAATATATTCACATATTCCTCATAAGCAGTAAAAAAACATTTACGAGCCCTCACAGACCTGCAGACACAGTGGACTAATTCATGCTCCATATTAGGAATGGACCAAAACCATACCTCAAAGTCTCTGAACTTTTAGGCCTGGTTCACACAGGCATTTTTTAATGCATTTTAAGTTTTGCAGAAACACAATACAGTCCATTTAACATGGTTTCCTATGGATCATGTTCACATCTGTGCATTTTATGGAAAGGGCCGGGGGCTTTTTTGGCTTTTTTGGCCGGGGGCTTTTTTGGCTTTTTTGGCTTTATAGACTTCAATGAATCAACAACGTGTATTGAAATACGCAAAATGCACCTGGAGAATGCAAACTGCAACCTACATAGGTGTGAATCAAGCCTAAGGACTGGAGCCAAAGCCAAGTCTATGGAGCCAAAAAACAGAAAAAAGTCCCTGGGCCTTTCCATAAAATGCACAGATGTGAACATGACCCATAGGAAACTATGTTAAATCCACTGTAGTGTGTTTCGGCATAGGTGTGAACCAGGCCTTAATATGTATAAATATCAAATGCTGACAATGTATATGACTTTGTATGTACAATTTGAAATGAACCATTTTATAATTTTACAATTATACCACCTAAAGGACAGCCTTTACCATTTTTTATATCACTCTGATTTTGCCATGTCCATTTTTACCAGTCTGAAAGTAGCATTTACATTAATTGAACACAGGTTCACCTTATTTACTGACATTCACTTTAAAAAGTACGTTTGCTTTGCTGGCTAACTGACTCTACTCCTTCAATAAATCAAGCCTAACATCTTATGCTATGTTGTGTATTTTGCTATTATAAGTTTGTGTTCCTGCTTTTTTTAACTCTACTTAACAAATGCTTTCTATTTTTAAGCAAAATGGAATTAAATAAATAATGCAATACATGTTTTCAATTTTTCTGGAAAATATTGCATTCAGTTTATATATTTAACAGTACTGTACTCCTAAAAGTCCAATCTTTATTATGAAAGTTAATTGTTGAATATACAACCAGCAAAATACATAAAACAATGTTTCTTTTTCCTGTAAGCATTTGATAAGGGTTTTCCTTTATGAAAGTGTACAGTTCCTATTTAAATATTCCTATAATAATTCTGCACACTGTTACCCCTGGGCTTCTCAAATCTATGCAAAAGATTATGAATATTTTACAGTTATGAAATAGTCATTTGTTCACGACAAACGTTAATTTCCATTTCTTTTCATTTTACAAAAATATCTTCAATTGAATGATTAATTCTCCCACTTTTTTTTTTACCAGAAAGTCAGTGCTATTTCTGCTATTAACTGAGCTATTATCTAAGTTTTCTATGTATTAGTACTTTTCCCACTTTTTCCCACCATTCAATAATATTCAAGCTATAAAGTGCATTGCTGGGTTAGCAGTGGGGTATATTTTAATTATGAATTCCAATATTTAAAAAGTTGTATGCATAAAAAAAAAACATGAATATAAATATAGAATATATATGACATTAGGTTCAATTCACTAAGTTATAATGCATATATTATTTGCCACAGCAATAATTATTTTCACCTCTCATTAGTTCTACTGTTTTACGGAAAATAACAATTCTTATAGCTTAGTTAATTCAGCTGATTGTTTCATATCTATTGCATACTCTCCTTAAACAAAATCTGTTCAATTCAAACCACCAATATGATGAATAAAAAGCAAAAATAGAGCGTACCTACAGGGGACATCACGTCAAAAAAATCAGTAGGTTCAGTAACAAAGGCACCATCGCTTATATGCAAATAAGGACTTTTCTATAGAAGTTAGGTGTGGCCTGTACTTTCCCAACTCCCAAGGATGCCAATTGGTTAATGAGACTTTCCCTCACATTAAAGGACAACATGGGGACTTGAAATAAGGCAGGGAACAGGGCAAAACGCAACTTTCACTATCAAAGTTTGGAATACAGAAGTAGAGAAAGAAAGTAAAATTCATGTTATGAAGTACCGTAAGCCTTGTCTTGTTGAGTAAAAAATTGTCTAGCAACTCAAAAACTTCTCTAATCAAAAGAAAACTGTACACATTGAACTTCAATTTCAGGGTTTACTTTGAAGGAAAATAATATGTTGTTTACAGTTTTTTACTCAATGCATTTAGGCATCCAGATGTGGTGAAGAAAATTTGCTGAAGTTAAAACCAAGCATCAGAATAGGGAAGAAAGGGATTTAAGTGGCCTTGAACGTGGCATGGTTGTTGGTGCCAGACGGGCTGGTCTGAGTATATCAAAATAGTTGGATTTTTTACGCACAACCATCTCTAAGGTTTACAGAGAATGGTCCGAAAAAGAGAAAATATCCAATGAGTGGCAGTTGTGTGGATGAAAAATTCCTTGTTGATGTCAGAGGTCAGAGAAGAATGGGCAGACTAGTTCGAAATGATAGAAATGCCCCGTACACATGATAGGAATTTCCGATGGCCTAAAATCCGATGGAATTTTTCGTCGGAATTCCGTTCAAGCTGTCTTGCATACACACTGTCAGACCAAATTCCAACCGTCCAAAACGCGGTGACATAAAACACTATGTCGAGCCGAGAAAAATAAAGTTCAATGCTTCTGAGCATGCATGGGTTTTTTCTCCGTAGAGTTGTACACAGACGATAGGAATTTCCTATCTGTTTTTTTTGCATCGAAAAAAAAAACATGTTCTATTTCTAAACACCAACGGAAAAAAGTCAGATGGGGCCCACACAGGATCTGAATTTCCGATGAAAAAAGTCCATCTGACTTTTTTCATCGGAAATTCCGATCGTGTACACAGAGTAACTCGTTACAAGGAATGCAGAATACCATCTCTAAGTGCACAACACATCGAACCTTGAAGCAGATAGTCTACAGCAGCAGAAGACCACACCAAGTGCCACACCTATCAGCTAAAAACAGGAAACTGAGTCACTGTGCCATGCCATTTTCGCCACTGTGCCCATCAATTGTCACAACTGTGCCATGCCAAACGCAGCCACTGTGCCATCAATTGTCGCCACTGTGCCATGTCAAATGCAGCCACTGTGCCATGCTATTGTCGCCACTGTGCCCATCAATTGTCGCCACTGTGCCATGCCATTGTCACCACTGTGCCATCAATTGTCGCCACTGTGCCATGTCAAACGCAGCCACTGTGCCCATCAAATGTCACCACTGTGCCATGCCATTGTCGCCACTGTGCCATGTCAAACGCAGTCACTGTGCCATGCCTTTGTCGCCACTGTGGCAATCAATTGTCAGCACTGAGCCCATTAATTGTCGCCACTGTGTTATGCCATTGTCGCCACTGTGCCCGTCAATCACTGTGCCCATCAAGTGTCGCTACTGTGCCATGCCATTGTCGCCACTGTTCCCATCAATTGTCGCCTGTTTGCCCCTAAAATTCCACCAGATTGTCCCCCTCCCCGCCTGGCACTTACCTTTCTCGGTCAGCCATCCTCGGATTCTCCTTCGCGATCTTCTCGAAGTAGTCCCGCCCTCGACGTCACTTTAGCCAATCAGGTTACTGGTAACCAGAATCGGTGAACCTGATTGGCTGAGACGCCTGTCAGTTTTTACCAGGGAACGCACACCCCGTGCGTCCCCTGGTTAACTATTTGGAAGCTCAGGCTGTAATCGGAAAGCCTATCAGAGCCGCTGGCTCTGATAGACACTTCCAAAGTCAACCAGCTGCTGTTATTCAGATGGCCGGCGCTCACCAGGGGACCGACCATCTGAATAGTGGGCAGCGGCGACAATACATAGATTCATGCAATGCATGAATCTGTGTATTGTTTTTCAGTGGCGGTGCAGGAGCGAGAGGGGGCCACGACCTACCTGAGTATTGTTGCTGATTGTTTGTATCCCTTTATGACAACAGTGTACCCATCTTCTGATGGTTACTTCCAGCAGGATAATGCACCATGTCACAAAGCTCAAATCATCTCACCACTGGTTTCTTGAACATGACAATGAGTTCACTGTACTCCAATAGTCTCCACAATCTCCAGATCTCAATCCAATAGAGCACCTTTGAGATGTGGTGGAATGGGAGATTTGTATCATGGATGTGCAGCCGACAAAATCAGACTCACTTCTGAATAGAAACCAGAAATCAGCTTCTAACCTCAGCCTGTTCAATTAAACTTTGTCAATAAAACCTAGAAACTGATTGATTTCTATGCAGAAGTGAGGTTGATTTTGCACTCTCCAGCTTTAGTAAATAAACCCCAGTATGTTTTAGGTAGAATAAAAAAAAAGCGCATTATTGTTTCTGTTTCTCATACTATTAGTACAAACAACAACTAACATACACATACTGTATGTGTTATCGCTGCGATCATCAGGAAAAGAAGAATTTGTTTTGGGTTGTTCTTTGGTGGTAGGTTATTGTGGTAGCAAAAAAATGTACAGCTAAAAAAATAATAAAATATTTGGGGCCAGTTTTTATTTGATAATAAAAAAATAATAAAAAGGAGATATCCTTTGCATTTTAATAAAAAATGAAAGCACAATCCTAAAAAAAAAAAGGTATAATCCACCTGGATGCACAAAGTAGTTGTGATGATAGATACGGTTTTTACTAACACATGTCAAAGTTGCAAAGTTGTATTTGTTTTACCCTCAGGGGTGAAGGGGTAAAAACATTAGGCTACAGAGTTGATGTTGTGTAAAAAATCTTATCAAAGACCAGTGATATAAAAACCTTTTCTGTGTATAGATTTTAAATAAATATGTGAACTCTCAGGTCACACTTGTGAGTTTAAGTATGCAGACTGCACTTTCTGTTTAGTAGAACTGCACAATGATTGTGTCTCTGATCCTTAGACCCCTTTCACACTGAAGCGTTTTTACAGCATTTTAGCGTTAAAAATAGCGCTATTAAAACGCTCATAAAACGCTCTCCATGCATCTCAATGGACCCTTTCACACTGAGTCCTGCAAGCAGCATCTTTGGAGCAGCTTTTGGGCGCTGAAAAAAACGCTCCAAAAACGCCCCCCTCCATTGAAATTAATTGAAAGCACTGTAAAAACGCCTTACCCTTTCACACTGAGGCACTGCAAAAACACCCTAAAACGTTAGGGTCTTAGTGGTGCTTTACCAGCACATTGGGATTGCAGATGAGGCTTTGCTCGAATACCGCTCGAATAACGTTTGAATAACGCTCGAAAAACGCCCCAGTGTGAAAGGGGTCTTACTTATACTGACAACAAAAAAACACAGACCGCTATTCTTAATCTTCATGTACAGCATACTGACAGGATTGGTACCAGCTGATTGGTGAAAAGCCCACATGGGGAGCTGCGGTGGCTCAACGCGATTGGCACTGCGCTGACAAGCCATTCACCTCTGCAGCTAGGGGTTTGGATCCCGGTCTCAGCTACATGTGAATTGAGTTTGGTGGTCTCAGCCCGGCTCCCGGTAGGTGTGCTATGCGAGGTTAGCCTGCGCTTAGTACGCCCACCCCCCTCCCACAAAAACCACCACACTTACACGCACTCAAAATTGGGTTAACATGCACGCACTTTGACCACGCGGTCTCTAAAAAGAGAGGCGAAGGACTAACAGGGCTGGTTGAGCGGGCTAGATCCTCTCACTCCCTTATAGGGAGTCCCTCTTCCCCGTTGGGCTTCAAAGCAGAGCAGGTAGGGCGGGCTGTGTGGGAAGACCCCTCACACACCCACCATTGCCACCCGGGGCGGCCTGCCTACTCCCAACTCCGGCTCCTCTCTCAAGTACACGCACAAAATACACCTTAAAAAAAAAAATATTCAAAAAAGGGCAGAGATCCATTACAGGGAACTGTAAGTCTAACATCAGTAGTTTGTAAACTATTTGAGGGGATGATAAGAGACCATATACAAGAATTTGCTGATGAAAATATCAGAAATCAGCACAGGTTTACAAAAGGTTGCTCTTGCCAAACCAACTTACTAACCTTCTACGAGGAAGTGAACTGCCATCTGGACAAAGGTAGGCCGGTGGCGGTGGAGGATCTGGACTTTGCAAAAGCATTTGACACAGTGCCCCACAAACGCTTAATCTACAAGCTGAGGTCTGTAGGCATGGACCATAGAGTAGGTACCTGGATAGAAAACTGGCTATGGTGGCATATCCAAAATGTTGTGACAGATAACGTGTACTCAGAATGGTCTAGAGTGGTTAGTGGGGGTACCCCAAGGCTCTGTCCTGGGACCAATCTGTTAAATGTATTTATAAATGATATAGAGGTTGGGATAAATAGCTTGATCTCAGTGTTTGCTGATGACAGAAAAATATGTAGAGCAATAACAACACAGCAGGATATAGAAACGTTACAAGAGGACCTGAATAATTTTTTGGAATGTGCTGCTGCATAGCAGATTAAGTTTAACACTGGTAAATGTAAGGTAATGCATACACAAAAATATAAAAATATAAACAATGTTACTCTTTAGTAGTGTTGCTCACGAATATTCGTATTGCGAATATTCGGCTCGAATATGGCATATTCGAGTATTCGCGATATATTTCGAATTTCGCGGTGAATATTTGCTATTCCGAATATTCGAATTTTTTCAATTTTATTTTTAGAACAGATCACATCCTAGAGATCTCCATCGACGTCTAAAAGCATTGCTGGTATGATTAGAGACCTTGGGCCGAGTAGCTGAAGCGATCATTTTATCTTGCCGAAAAATCGCAATGCGATTATTCGGCAATCGGAATATCGCGCGATTATTTTCTCCGCCCTTCTTTTGCATCAGAGCCAATCAGAGTGCTCCTACCGCAGTTGTCGAAATTCCGCAATCAATTTCGCATTCGCATTTTGCGAAATTTCGATAAAATATCACGAATATTCTGAGCCAATCAGAGGGTTCCTACCGCAGTTGTCGAAATTCCGCAATAAATATCGCATTCGCATTTTGCGAAATTTCAATAAAATATCACGAATATTCTGAGCCAATCAGAGGGCTCCTACCGCAGTTGTCGAAATTCCGCAATAAATATCGCATTCGCATTTTGCGAAATTTCGATAAAATATCACAAATATTCTGAGCCAATCAGAGGGCTCCTACCGCAGTTGTCGAAATTCCGCAATAAATATCGCATTCGCATTTTGCGAAATTTCGATAAAATATCACGAAT
This sequence comes from Rana temporaria, assembly GCF_905171775.1. Taxonomy (NCBI): domain Eukaryota; kingdom Metazoa; phylum Chordata; class Amphibia; order Anura; family Ranidae; genus Rana; species Rana temporaria. Next base: position 323,900,381 of record NC_053493.1, read on the forward strand.
ATTCTGAGCCAATCAGAGTGCTTCTACCGCAGTTGTCGAAATTTCGCAATTATTTTCGCATTCGCAATAGCGAAATTTCGCAAAAATTTCATTTCGCTAAAATATCACGAATATTCGAATTTAGCGAATATTTCTCGAATATTCGGCTATATATTCGTGATATATCGCGAAATCGAATATGGCGTATTCTGCTCAACACTACTCTTTAGGGGGATAACCCCTTGGGGCTTCAAGGATGGAGAAAGATCTGGGGGGTCCTAGTAGAAGTCTGTGAAATCGCATGCAATGTCAAGCATCAGCTACCAAATCCTGCAGAATATTAGCATGCATTAAAAAATAAATTTATTCCAGAGACAAACGATTATTCTGGCACTTTATAAAACTCTGGTTTGGCCGCATTTGAAGTAGTCTGTCCCGTTCTTATCACCAATCCTCAGAAAGGATGAGCTGGAATTGGAGAGAGTCCAGAGATTGCGATATATAAATATCTCAACGGTGATCCCAGTGTAAGTATAAAACTTTTCAGTCCCAGGCAGTGTAATGCCGCGTACACACCATCACTTTATGTGATGGAAAAAAACTAAATTTTTAAAAGCGTCAATTTAAATGACCGTGTGTGGGGGAAAACGTTGTTTCATGTCTTGTGAAAAACGACAAAAAAAAATTGAAGCATGCTTCAATTTTATGTGTCGTTTTTCAAAACGTTGTTTTTTGTTTCACAGAAATTGACCGCGTGTAGCAAAAAACGACGTTTAAAACAACGTTTTTAAACCCGCGCATGCCCAGAAGCAAGTTATGAAGCGAGCTTCAATGGAAAAAAGTGGTGAACATAATCTCGCTTTGCTAGAGCATTGTGAAAAAAAACGATGGTGTGTAGGCAAAATCGTCTTTGAAAATTGAAGTTTCAAAAACGTCGTTATTTACTTCACAGAAAATGTCGTTTTTTTTCATCACATAAAGTGATGGTGTGTACGGGGCATAAGAGGATGTGGGGCCATATAAGGAGACTGGAAAAGGGGTGTTTTTTTGCCGTCAGGGCAATAAGGATGTGGAAGTCCCTTACACATTCGGTGGTGTCGGCAGGAAGTATGGCTAGTTTTAAAAGACTCTTTGACGTGCATCTTGGTGAAAACAATATAGAGGATATGGGAAATGTTTTTTTTTCTACACACACACCTACACAGGTTGAACTGGATAGACTCTTGTCTTTATTCAACCCTACCAACTATGGGGCAGATCCACATAGATCTGCACCCGCGCAGCGTATCTGAGAAACGCTACGCCGCCGTAACTTACCCGGCTTTGGTTCTAATCCATAAAGAATTTGCGCCGTAAGTTACGGCGGCGTAGTCTATCTCTCACGACGTAACGGCGCGCAATTCAAATCGGCGAGTAGGGGGCGTGTTTCATTTAAATGAAGCGTGTCCCCGCACCGAAAGAACTGCGCATGCTCCGTTCCTAAATTTCCCCTCATGCATTGCGCTAAATGACGTCGCAAGGACGTCATTTTTTGTGACGTGGATGTAAATTACGTCCATCCCGATTCAAGGACGACTTACGCAAACGGAAAAAAAAATTAAAATTATACGCGGGAACGACGGCCATACTTAACATTGAGTACGCCACGAAATTGCAGCTTTAACTATACGCCGAAAAAAGGCGACTAGAGACGACGTAAAAAAATGCGACGGCCGCTCGTACGTTCGTGGATCGTCTGGAAATAGCTAAAATAGCTTCTTCCTTTATTGTTCTTTAACCTCCTTAGCGGTGATCCCGAGTGTGACTTGGGGTGGTTTTTCTATGCTATTATCGGTAGCCCAGAGTCACGCTCGGGGTAGCTGTGCAGAGCCTGCAGGGGCGCGGCTTACCTTCTCCTGGCAAGTTACTTACCTTGTCCCTGGATCCTGCAATACATCCCCGCTGTGTGAGCGAGCGGCGTCCTCGCTCGATTCACTCAGTGCCTGTGTGCCGCCGATCTCCGTTCCCTGCGACGTTACGACGCACAGGGGCGGAGGATGGCGCCAAATTCAAAAAAGTAAATAAACACATTACATACAGTATACTGTAATCTTACAGATTACAGTACTGTATGTACAACATACACACCCCCTTTGTCCCTAGTGGTCTGCCCAGTGTTCTGCATGTACTTTTATCAAATAAAAACTGTTCTTTCTGCCTGCAAACTGTAGATTGTCCATAGCAACCAAAAAGTGTCCCTTTATGTCAAAAGTGAGCAGCTAGAAAACATTGATAATAAATTATAATCACTTGCAGAATTGTGCGATAGTGATTTGTGGGGAAATTCGTTATAAAAAGATAAAAGTAATGACAGCGACAATTCTGCAACTGAGCAAATTTCAGGCCTACAGTATAAAACGCCCAATTTCCATGAAAAATAATTGTACCGCTTTTGGTACAAAATTCCAGACATAATCATACCGCCGAGGAGGTTGATAAACTGTGTATATGTGAAGACAATGGAAGATAAAAGCATGCTGTGGACCAGCAGAGTGATCATAGGAATGCAATGGAAGACAAACATACGGCTGCTGGTATTCTGCAAACAATCTCAACTGGATATTATTATAGGTGCCTCTGACCTTTATGATTTTAGGTTACTATCAGTCTATTGACTATAAGCAATTGGTCTAGGTGGTGGATTGCAATAACCGGTAATGCAAGAGCCACTAATAAACATGACGTGGAGATTGCTCTATACGCTATGCGTATTCAAGGTCTCCTGCCCTAATAAGCCCACTTTTCAGCTCTTTGGTATAATGCATCTTCTGTGTCTCCTGTGCTTCCTGAGTAAAACAGACAGCCGCTGTAATCACATTGCAAAGCTCCACAGACAGTCCTGCCTGACAATGGGAGCAAAGTTTATTTATAGTACTTTGAATAGTGATAACAATGGAGCTTGTTGGCTTCACAATTGGCCAACCAAGCTCAAGCATTCCTTCAAGCAAGAGGAGTTATATAAATCTCAACCAACGAACAATGACTAGGGGAGTGTATGGACGTGTCTTTTCAAAGGCAGGGTGTATGATTTCCCGCACTTTGTACCTGTAAGTTGTGCTCTCCAGCTAGACAAAGAAAGCCACATGTAGTGAGATTGGCGCATCAGAAATCATGAACAAATGCACACGAAGACTCCCGTTTTTACCATTGGCATGAATTCTTTGTTCAGAAAACAACGCATACCTGGATTATTCTACCATTCCCGTGGAAAGGAAATTATCTGCAGGGGCATGCCATGGTCCCTATGTGCTGATTAGACACACAGAAAGATGGACACGAGCGTACATCCCCCCATAACCGATAATGTCTTTGCAGAGTGAAAATATTCCCCCCTTACGATCGTCTGTGCATTGCACAGGTGCCCTTCGCTGGCGGACATATCCCCACTCTGAAAATACTTCTCTACATCTTACAGGAAGCTTTTCACTACCAAATGGGCCTTAACCGGTGTCAGTCTGCCCCAACTCGCTCTTTAGAGCGGGTCACAGCAGAACAAACACTGGGAGACACTGCGATAATACATATTAAATACATCATAATAACATTTAAACAGTAAACACCATATGGATTACACTATTCAAAGCAGCCTGCAGTTATTTTTTTAATCCAATTATGTTGTGCATGTTAAAATATCTAAAGAAAACAAATTAACTTTTTGAAAATACAATAATGTAGTTTTCTCATCTTTGTTTTGGCATGAACAAGGCAAAAGAGGAGGGTGAATGGGGGGGGGGGGAAGGATAGAGAGAGAAAAAAAGAGAGATGGAGACAGAGAGAGAAAGAGAGAAACACAGATAGAGCTGGAGAGAAAAGAGAAAAAGAAAAAAAGAAGAGAAAGAAAAAAGAAGAAAGGAAAGTAGAAAGAGAAAGCAAAGAAAGGTAAGGAAGAAAGAAAGAAGACTGAGCAAAATATAGAACGATAGAGGAACATTTTACATAATACAGTCACATTACCATTTCAGTTCTACAGTTACAATCACTATTGTATATGCTTTTAAATTTGAAATGGGAACATCTTTCTGCTTTTATCTTGTCAAAATGTGCAATTAGTTCAAGTTATTTCAAATGTTTAAAATGTGAGAAGTAACAGAATGATCTCTTTAATTAATTCAGAATGCTTTCATCTACATAATACCATAATTTAGCTATGGTACTATAGCCTTACAACCTACTATACTGATGTTATATTAATAATTGCAAAGGTCTTGTTCACAAGACCATCCAGCCATAGCGCCACAAAACAGTAACAATCTTAAATAAATGAAGACAGATATAAAAGACATACTGTTTTGTTTTTAAATGAAAAATAGAAAGGTTACGGGTTGATTTAATATTTTTCTGTTTTTGTGTTTCACTATTTGCAAAGGTTCATTTAAAAATATACCTTAAAACACATTTGATTTCTGAATAGGCAAGCAAAAAGGAGGGAAGCCGATGTCTCATTTAATTGCATGTGTACATTTCAGCTTAAGCTATTGAGCTCTGTAAGCAATAGGCTATGGGTAGCATGAAAAGACATAAAAAAAAGCCTGAAACTCCACCTGTTGGTTAGGAATGAGAGTGCGACGTGTGTATTTCGTACTTACTTACAATATCTGTCCAAAATGTGTTATTTTTAATTCAGAAAAAAAATAAGAAATTGAAATAGGCAAAAAGAAAACACACCCCCCTAAAGTAATTAACGACTTTAACAGCTGTGTGTATATAAAGAGTGAGCTAGTACAATTAAGTATAAAACAAGAACTTTATTATATAGATGGATTAAATGAGCTCATGGGTCTATACGACCATCAGAAATGGTTACAACCATACAATACAAAAAGAATAAAGGAAGACCACAGAAGCATCTAAAAGATTATTTAACAGCATATTATTATACAATTCATTACACCATGGAAGCTTTAGAGGCTTACCATAAAATAAATTAGTGCCAAACTTACATTATTTTCGGAGGACAACTCACATAAATCACATAAATGACCACCCAACCCACACCAAATTAGGCAGGAGGCAGTGTTACAGCGATCGGACCATTCATGGGGGGGGGGGGGGGCGGAAAGGCTGTGATCAACAACTGGCCACTGCAAAAATAAATGAAATATCCCATAACTATACAAATACCTACAAAACTTTACCCAAAATTAGGATTTAATACATAAAAAAAAGTTCTTGTTTTATACGTAATTCCTAAGTCCCAAATTAGTTTTAGGGGTGTGTTTTTTCCCTTTTTGCCTACTTAAATTTATGATTTGGGATGTGGACGTGTGTTTTTTTTCTTCAAGACATGGTATGATCTTTGTTTGTCTATGTTTTGTCTATGTTTTGAATAAATAAAGAAACACTTAAACGGTAACTCCACTTTCGTGGGGTAAAAAAATTGCAAAAAAAAAAAAATATAGCATATACAATTGCTACACAAGTCATATAGTAATCGAATGTTATTAAAAAATACCTTTCCTTTTCAGAGGGGAATGTTTTTTTTCTCAACAAAAAGTGGAGTTACATTTTAAACTATCCATTATTACATTCTTCAACCACTTCTAGACTGGACTGTTTCACTCTCTTCCTGCCCAGGCCAAATTTCTCTAATAGATCAATGGAGAAATTTAATAAGATATGGTCACCATGAGTTATTTTCAGAAATTCACCAGACTTCGCTCAGGTTACAATTTGGAGATACAGTCAATTAGATAAGTCTGGACCCTTATTTAAATCTTCATTTATGAATTTACACTAAATCGCTTATTTTTATCTTTATTATTTATTTTTATATATTAAATGGTTCATATTAATATACTTTCATATTATTAATATTCATATTAGTATACTTTTATATTATTCATATTAATATACTTTGATTACTAAATGTTAATTTGGCATTAAATTAATACAACAATGTTGTTTATGTTCAATCCAATGTATACATGTTGCAAAATGTTTGCAATTGTATGTGAAATACAAAACCTCATGTATGTTTAAAAAAAAATCTAAAAATGTATTGTACTTAGAGACAGAAGGTGCTTCTAAGTGCAGCATTCCACAGTGTTTATTAAGAAACAAGGGTTAAAAACATTTAAAAGGTGGTAGGTAAAACAGGCATTTCAGTCAGCATATCAGTTTCCTGGTCAGTCCTTCTCCTCTACGGGAAGAGCCGACTAGCAGCTAATCTAGAAGAAGGAGAAGTGAGAAAGCAAGATGGCTGCCCGACTTTCAGAACCACGCTGGAACGCATGGACCAGAAGTAACGTCAAGCGGGGAGCATGCATGGATCGCTCCTTCCTCAGTGTGCATTCCAGCGTGGTTCTGGAAGTCAGGCGGCTATCTTGCCTCCTCGCTAAATAAACACTGCACTCAGAAGCGCCTTCTGTCTCGTTTTCTAAAATATTTACATAAACACACCTAGATCCTTTTATATGTTTGTGCCTTAACACAACTGTTGTTCCTGTAGTTGTATTCTTGTAACCATTACTTCAAAAAATAATAAATAAATACCTCTAATACAAAACACACTTGGATCTGAGGATTCTTGGACAAAAGAAGTATTATGTAAAATGTAGGTCCAGTGTTATTTTACCTCGCAACTTCATGCCTGATCATCGTAAGTGCTTTTATTTCCCAGCAAAAAGAAATCACATGGCTTGGTAATGTTATCTTTATCCCCTCCTTAAATTACAGCGTCTAATATAAGGAACCCAAATTGGTCACTACACCTAACAAATGTACAGATTGGAGGATCTAAATAAATTAGGTTACATTTTGGTTTCTGTTTACAACCCACATGAGATATGATATAGAAACACAAACACTGGCCAGGCTTTTGAAGGGGTCACAGTACCACAATTAGGAATCTGGGAGTTGTATTACATGTGAAAAGACACAATTAATGGTTTAAATATAGTATTTTTCCATATCTCAGAAAAATCTGTGTCATTCTCTGCAGTATATAAGGCCCGTTATAAGACAAAAGGAGAACAGAGATTTGCAGTCCAAGGACCCCGACTGTGGAACGCATTACCAACCGATATTCGGATAACGGAAATGAATCACCAGGCCTTCAGAAAGAAACTCAAGACCCATCTATACTGAAGGCCAAAATTAGAAGGAAATGGATACCAAGCGCCTTGAGGCGATTCAGTTTGCATTTGTAGCGCTATACAAGTTTTTCATTTATTCATTCAGTATTAAAAAACACTCATGGCTGAAGGCAAGTGTGACCAATTTGAAGATAACCAGAAAATAGGTATGCCCTTAAAATAAAAATAAAAAATAGAGAGCAAAGGTCGTCAAGGGGGTACTGTTTAAATTGGCTGCAAACCTGATTAGTGGAATTTGAACTAAGCACATATATCTGCAGTGTTTTCTTATCTCTCTTTAAAGCTAAAGTTCTCTGACAACTGAGATAAAACCAACCTAAAATTTGTGTCGGGTGGGTGCTATAAATAGATTAACAGAGAGCTTGTCTAGTCACAGCACAGCTCTGCACATTCCTTCCTTTCGTTGCCTATGTGGAGTGGGGGGTGTGTGCCTTTCCTCCAATCATCAGTCACACAGTGTATGCCAAGAATCCACTCCCAGTGCTGAACAGAAAGAAAAAAATCTCTAATACGATGTGCACATTCTAAAGACTATCGAAAGCTGAAGACAGCTGATATACATGTAAAACTTATGTAGGGATATTTGTTTAATCTCTGTGTATCATCTGAGGCTGTTCACTTCACTGTGTATAGGAGAGATTTTACATCAACTTTAACCTAGATTTGGGGTAATATTAGTGTAGACCGTTTTTCTTTTCTTCTAAATAACAATACAACAGTACAGTATGTATGGATGTGGGTGTATTGTCATATTGGAAACTGTTGAAATCTCCTATTAGTGCAGACCACTTTTTTGTTCTCCACTTGTATGTTTATATGGGGCCCAGCATAAGAAAAAAAAACTGACAGCATAATTGGTTAAAAAGGAGGAGTATGTTTAGATGACAATCACTTTGTTAAAAGAGAATTACATGTTAAATCTGCTTCTGGTAAACAATGTAAGGCTTAATGTACACGGGACGTTTTACAACCTCTCTTAAACGATTTAATTTAAAAACTTCAGTTTTGGTACGTTTACATGCCACATTTAGCTGTGTTTAGCAAAGTTTGCGTTTAAAAACTTTTTTTTTTTAAATAGTAAAAAATGAAAAACGCCAGTAAATGACGTTTCACACATTTACAAGATGTTACAGGCGTTTCCTGTTTCAAATGCTTCTAAACATCCATCCCGAATGCATTTTTTTGCTTTCCAAAAAATGCTTCTAAACTAAATGTACTGATAAGATAACAGAGGAGAGTTCTGGGGCAGCTGAAAAAAAACTCCCAACTGCTCCCAAATATCTGTTTACCAGCAGCAGTGTACATGAAGCCTAAAAGTGCCCAAACTACGTTACTGTACGAGTATATGTAAATATACATAGGATGTATATTTTGCTAATGAAAAAAATGAAAAATAATATGTATTAATAACATAGGGTAAATTTCTGTCAGTTACGGTAACAAAGTGACCTACTCCTTCTGATAGTATAGGGTGATTCAAATCTGTAAAAGTAACGGCTGGACCAGAATGCATTGCCTCATTTGTATTCAATGGTAGAAAACCCATGGCTGAATAAACTAGGTGCATTTGTTTCCTTGCAGATAAAATGGTGTCAGCGTGGGGATGGGGATTTTTGAACAACTATAATCTAGTACATGCCAGGTACAAACTGTTTGCCCACCACAGGCAGCAGTACATACAATACAGAAGAGACTTATCTAGGATGTGTATTTAATGTGAATACCAAAATTCTGCACAAATTATAAAAGAGAATGAATGCATGTTTGGTTTAAGTATAATATTTTAGTTTGCTAAATAAACTACTAAAGCCCTGTACACACGATCAGTCCATCCGATGAGAACGGTCCGAAGGACCGTTCTCATCGGTTAACCGATGAAGCTGACTGATGGTCTGATATGCCTACACACCATAGGTTAACTAACCGATCGAGTCAAAACGCGGACACGTAAACCACGTACAACGTCACTATAAAGGGGAAGGCGAAAGCCTTGGGCGCCACCCTTGCCTCTGCTTTTGCTGATTCCGTGTTACCGCGTGTTAGTGAAAGTTTGGTTAGAGACGATTCGCGCTTTTCAGTCTCCGTGCTTTGCAGATCGTATTCTCGGGTTCAGTTTGTTCTTGTGGGTTCGTATTTGGCATTCAGTGCTTGCGGTCGGGTCGATTCTGTTTTGCAGAGCCTTCCTATACGCTCGTATCTGTTTTTCAAGTGCGTTCTTTACAGGTCTTGCTGGATTTGGGTTGCTTTCTGTTTCAAGTGCATCCTGACCAGCCGACCGGTTCAAAGCCATGTTGGAGGTGCGTTCTCATGCTCGAGTTCGTGCTGCGTATGGGCTGTCTACTGCAGTTCATAATGTTGCTCGATCTGTGGCTGGGAACAGGAGGAGGAGGAGATCATGGGCCAAGAATTGGTTGCGCCAGCGTGACCAATTCTCTCATATGCCTCTGCTTAGGGAAATCCAGGAGAATAATCCTGATGACTTCAGGAAATTTCTCCGTATGACGGACCCCGTTTTCCACCATCTATTGGATCTTCTGTCCCCCTTTATAACAGGCCGAGCAGAGGCTTATTGCCACGTTGCTGTACCTGGCGACTGGGAGGAGCCTGCAGGACCTCAAGTTCTCAACAGGCATCTCTCCCCAGGTGCTTGGGATGATCATACCGGAGCGGTGTTCTGCCATCATACAAGTCATGCAGAAGGAGTATATTAAGGTAAGTTTCCTCCTTTAACATCACAATCTATGTCTTTAATGTATGCTAATGTCTTGTATTTCTTGCATGTTTCCCTAATTACCATGATTGTAATATGCTGTGAATGTCCCATTTGTCCCCATGCATGTTGTCAGCTTTCAATGCTCCTGTTTTGGCCTACATGCATCTTTCCCTTCACTACCCTGCCCAGCAAGCTATCCTAGGCCCAAACACACCTAGCCTAGTCTGTTTACAACCTGATTTTTGTCTGCTCCATTGTAGTTCTGCCCCCCCCCCCCCCCGCCCATAAAATGTGTCCCAATGTTTTTTTCTCCTTCAATTTAGGCAGAGTACTACCTGTTTTTATTTTCAGGGCCTAAACTCAGCTAGAACCCCCCCCCATAAAAAAGGTTTAATGGCCCATCAGAGGGGTAAGGAGTCTGATAAGTGGGCTTTATTTTTTTTGCCATGAAATACTCACTCCAATAATAAATGTTATACTGATGTTGCACAAGGATGTTTGTTTGTATTGTGATTGCAATGTTTATGTGCCAAAGTACTAATTGTATTTTTTTGTTTGTCCCCACAGTTTCCCTCCATGCCACAGGAATGGCAGACTGTGGCTTCCCACTTTGCCCAGCGGTGTGACTTTCCGAACTGCGGAGGGGCAATAGACGGGAAACACATCCGCATAGTGCCGCCACCCCGTTCGGGGTCGTACCATTATAACTACAAAGGTTTTCATAGTATTGTGTTGATGACGGTGGTGTCGGCACAGTACGAATTTTTGTATGTGGACGTGGGGAAGAACAGTCGGCTGTCTGATGGGGGAGTGTTCGCGCAGACGGAGTTTGCCAAGCATCTACAGTCTGGTGGTCTGGCACTGCCACGTGATGAAGACAATTTGGAGGGACTTCCGTTTGTTTTTCTCGCGGATGAAGCTTTCGGGCTTGGACCTCACCTCATGTGGCCTTTTCCCCAGAGGACCCTCACCCCGGAGAGGAGGGTTTTCAATTTTCGGCTGGCCAGAGCCTGGAGGGTAGTCGAGAATGCCTTTTGGATACTCACCAGCCGGTTCCGCCTGTTCCAGTCAGCGATACACCTGGCGGAATATAAAATGAACTCCGTTGTATTTGCCTGTTGCATTTTGCACAATTTTTTACGCAGGCACTCCCAGTCGTACCTAACCAACATTGGTGCTGAGGCAGGACTACCCTCAGATACCTTTCCTGGCCTGGACACTGGTCGCGCTGGCTTGGCCCCCCAATCTGCTCGTGAGGCACGCTACAAATATGTTGAGTACTTCGTGGGTAGGAGGGCCATTACTATGCCAGAACATATTTCTTTCTAATTCGGCCCCCAAAAGAAAGAAATATTATTTAATAAATAATTTGACCATTGAAATTACAGTTGTTTGTCATTCTTGCTTTGGTTTCTTTTATCTGTCTCCCTGGTTCTCCAACTAGTGCACTTCTAGTGCCAAATGTATTTCTCTGTTTTAGTAAATAACCACAATTGCACAGTAATCACTCACTTTTTTAAATCTACAAACTGGTATTGAGCATAGAAAGAAGAAGCTAAAATTATTTATTTATTCTGTGCACAACTTGTGCGTTTAATTTTTCAGGTAACAATTATTTTATTTTTTTTATGTTGTACGAAAACCAGGCTTTTTTAAAAAAAAAAGGAAATATCTACAAACAATGGAACTTACAAAGTTCAACCTTATTAGAAACACATGTGATGGGGTGATGTCACCCCGGAACAAGCCAACATTTGAAGATGCACACATTTTGAGTGGAAAAATGGGGATTTCTATCCTGATCCCATGCCAAATGTCAACATGTGCTATCTGCCATCATGGGTGATCAATGGATGTGTTTTGTGGGTGCAAACCCTTCCTCTCACCTACTTGAGAAGCGAGGAAGGGGTTGCACCCACAAAGCAGAGACAATCGATATCCTGTGATGGCAGATAGCACATGTTGACACACTGTGTGCATCTTCAAATTTTGGCTTGTGGATTATCCAATTCAAATTGGTTTTTAAAGATGGATATCTCGGTAACGGCAGCAGCTGCTGGCACAACCGAGGTATCCATCTCTTCAGTGGGCGGGCATGTAAACGATAACGGCGGTCTCCGCGGCAGATTTACCGCGAGATCGCCGTTATCGGTGGCGGGAGAGGGGCCCACCGCTCTCCCGTGCCCTCCGCCGCTTACCGGAGCCGTCGGTAGCGGCGGAGGAGATCGGGTGCAGCTGGCTGTTCACTGAGGACGCGAGTGAGGGCAAGATGGCCCCCACCCGTCCTCATAGCTTTGCTGGGCGGAAGTGACGTCAAAACATCAGTCCCGCCCAGCGTCATAAACATTTTCTTGATCTTCCTATATTGTTCTGGTTCCCGCAATTTCAAGTCAGGCCACCTTTTTCGGAGCTGCTCCTTGGACCTCCAGACCCCAAAATACTCATAAAGTCTCCTCGACACTTTGTCCATTATATGGGCCTTCCTCCGATTAGGGGTGTTGTCTGGGCCATGATCTCCATCATAATCTTTCCTCCGTAGTATGTCCACCATCTCCACCATCTCTTCAAGTGACATATTTGTGGCTTTGTAGCGTCTGGGCCTGGATCGTGACGTTCCCGCCTCCGGGCTTTCCTCGTTGGGACAGGGTATACCACGCATCTGTGCCACCGCCATATTTTCGTTTCACAATGATTATGGGCGTGGAATAGAGGAAAAGGTCCGTCATGGGCGAGCGAATAGGGCGGCATTTCACGCATGCACGGGGTATATAAGGAGAACGACGTGACTACGTTGGTTACGTGGAGTCTGGACGAGCGGAAGTGACGAGCGGCAGAAACAACGGTAAATCTGAAAATGGGCCCAGCAGAGTCCTAGAGACTTGAGTCATGGGATGGGGGGTTTATATGTTGATTGGACCCTTGAGCAATTTTTAATCTTGGGGCCCCCCATGCAATTTTGCTCTACATCTGCTCTGAGACATCTCCAATATATATATGTGAGACTACAAATCCTCTTTGTTTTACTGTGTATCAGATCAGGCAACAAATGTGATTGTTGGACAGAGGTAATTAAAGAGGGGGTTCACCCCCCAAAAAAATTTAACATTAGATTCAGGCGAGTTGTTAGAAGCACAATCGGGTGTTTTTTTTTAAATCATTGCCGTACATACCGTTTTAGAGATAGATGTTCTCCGCGGCTTCCGGGTATAATCTGCGGGACTGGGCGTTCCTAATTGATTGACAGGCTTCCGACCGTTGCATACAGCGCGTCACGAGTTGGCGAAAGAAGCCGAACATCGGTGCGCAGGCGCCTTATAGAGCCGACTCGCAGTCCGGCTTCTTTCGGCAACTCGTGACGCGCTGTATGCGACGGTCGGAAGCCTGTCAATCAATTAGGAACGCCCAGTCCCTTCAGGGCCATTCTCGTGATATAACAGCTGAGGAGGAAGGGAAGGCAACAACAGCAGGCACTGAGTTGCAGAAATGTGTAAATGGAGCCTGTAACTCTACTACATAGTAAAAGCGCACCTAACATATGAATTCATAGTATGATGCTTGCTTCTTTCTATTAATCAAGATGACCCTGTCATGGATATAAAGCTTTGTGTATCATTACTGCATACTAGCCCACTGAAAGCTTGTCCTGAATATGTAACTCTTATTGCAAAAAAAAAAAAACATATCACAGACATTACTCATCCGTGTTAGTCTGGTTGAAAAAAGTCCCTCCATTTCAAGTCAACTCAGTTCAGTGTTGTTGTAAGTGAAGTAATACGCTACAATCAGTTTAAGGCTGAATTTCAATTTTTACACAGGTAGAGTGTAAGTATGCATGTGTTATACCTTCCTGTTTTCTAAGGAAGCTGGAAATTACTGTAGTAGGCACCACTACTACCATGATCTCCACTAGCTTCCGGGTCTTGGGCCAAATGGCTGCCCTGATACTTACTGAACACAGAAGGTCATCTGCTTGCAACATTCGGAGAACACTTTCTATTTTTCTCAAAGTACAAAGTGTTCTCTGACTGGACGAGGTAGGGATTACAACATTATTGCCCAGCCTAATATAATCAGAGAATACTTTGCATTCATTGTGAACATGCAAAGTGTTCCCTTAATGGTGTGCCAAGTGACCTAACTTCTGTGTTCATAATATAGCAGAGCAGCTGCTCGGTACAGGACCCAGAGGCTAGTAAAGATCACTGTAGTGGTGCCTACTACAGTGACTTCCAGGGGATCCCACAGGAATGGCACAAATATACTTGCATTGGCCCAGGCTGTAAAAATAGCAATATTTGGATTTCACCTTTAATCAAAGTTTCCCAAACACATGTAACTGAAAATTAGGTGAGGGAATACTTACCTTTCTAGCTGCCCACAACACTGCAGGTAAACCGACACTCCCAGTAGTTTTCATTTCCGGGGTCCAGCGCAGCTCTCACTGGTTCCCCTCGCTGACCTCCACCTCAATATACAGGGTACAGTGGTCAACAGAAGGAACCAGCGAGTAAAAGAATTACTGAAAAAACAGGATAAAGCAATGCAGGAAAGTTCTTTTTTTCATCAAATTTATAAATAGGCAATATTATTTTCAATTATTTTGTTCCTACTAGTGCCATTTATATTGTGAGAACTTCTATCAACTACCGAATAGAGATATTTGAATAAGCTAGAACATGTCATGGAAGGTATAAACTTTAACATACAGTATGTTATAAAATAATGACTCTTGCATGTTTGTGTGTACTGTTTAGGCACAATGGTAGAAGCTCAAATCTCTTTTACACCAAGTTATATTTGTTCAGAAATTCAAAAAAGATGTCAGTTATGAGGTTATGCCATATCATTTAATAATAGTATCATAATCATTTCATATGCACTTCAGTACTACTGAAAGGAATTAAATATTAGCTTTAGTTACACAACACTACCTCTGTTAGTTAATTGCACGCTTAGTTATAATATTCATTTCAGTGAAGTTTCTGTGTTTGGCTTTTATATAAGAGGTAGACGTGCGATCTGCTTGTCATTTTCTAATTGCATATGCATGGTAGAATACTGCATAGCCATTTTCAAAAGGCCACAGTACATTACAGCAATTTTTAATTATTCAGCTAAAAGTCTATGTGTGAACTGTTCTTTAAAAACTAATGAAATATTAGCAATTAGAGATGTTTTCCTGATTTCCTTAAGGGAAGCCGGACTGACATTTTATAAACATCATCAAGACATGAACCCAATTAGCTGCCTTAAATTACTATCCATTCTTATCAAAGCTACAGTATTTCACTAATATGTTCACTCCTTAATAACTTCAGCCAAGCATTTTGTAAATGCTTCACCATTTCTAAAGAGCTTTTCAACTAAAAATGAAAAGTACTACCCCTTTGTGAAATAATAAAGGGGATCCCCAACGCACTTTAAATTAAACCAATATTGTTAACACTGTTCCTTATTCCCTGCACTTTATATATATATATATATATATATATATATATATATATATATATATATATATATATATAAAAACTTTCAGTTTACATACACACATATATATATATATATATATATATATATATATATATATATATATATATATATATATATGTATATATATATATAGAGAGAGAGAGAGAGAGAGAGAGAGAGTGCGTATATTTCAATAGATGAGCTGAAGTACTGATTTTCATCTGTAGTGATCCTTCAAATAAAATACAGATTCGCAACTTCCAGTCTTAAAGATATAGAAGGTGATTGTAACCCCTTGATGATACAACATGATATGGTCTCAAAAATTAAGACCATTAAACGCTTGCTGACCAGCCGCCATCATTATACTATGGCAGGTCGGCACAATCACACGAACCGTCGCAGCTGTACGTCAGCTCCTTTAAGCAGGATAGCAGGCGTGCACTGCACCGCGGGCCATGTGGGATTGTGGGCACGAGAGCTAGAACAGGGACGTGTGTGTGTGTAAACATACAAATCCCTGTTCTGTGAGGAGAGGAGAGGCTGATCATGAGTTCCTACTAGCTAGGAACATTGATCTGTCATCTGCTCTAGTCAGTCCCATCCTCCTACAGTTAGAACACACACTAGGGAACACAGCTAATCCCTTGATCGCCCCCTAGTGTTAACATCTTCCCTGCCAGTGACATTTACACAGTAATTAGTGAATTGTTATAGCACTAATTGCTGTATAATTGTCAATGGTCCCAAAAATTTCTAAAAAGTGTCCGATCTATCTGCCATAATGGCGCAGTCCCGCAAAAAAAAAAAAAAAAAGAAAAAACCGCCATTTCTAGTAAAACAAAATAATAATAATAATAATAATAATAATAATAATAATAATAATAATAATAAAAAAAATGCCATAAATCTATTACCTATTTTGAAGACGCTATAACTTTTGTGCAAACCAATCAATATACGCTTATTGTGATTTTTATTACCAAATATATGTAGAAGAATACATCGGTCTAAACCGAGGAAAAAAAATTAGCTTTAACCACTTGCCGCCCGCCAATGACAGATTGACGGCGGCAAAGTGGTTGTAGAATCCTGACCGGACGTCATATGACGTCATCAGGATTCTTAGCCGCTGCGCGCCCCCGGGGGCGCGCATCGCGGCGATCGTTGTTGCGGGGTGTCAGTCTGACACCCCGCAACACCGATCTCGGTAAAGAGTCTCTCACGGAGACTCTTTACCACGTGATCAGCCGTGTCCAACCACGGCTGATCACGGTGTAAACAGGAAGAGCCGCCGACGGCTCTTCCTCACTCGCGTCTGACAGACGCGAGTAGAGGAGAGCAGATCGGCGGCTCTCCTGACAGGGGGGGTTCGCGCTGATTGTTTATCAGCGCAGCCCCCCCTCGGATCGCCACATGGACCACCAGGGATGCCCACCAGGGAAGGGCAAAACAACAAAAATTGAGAAAAAAAAAGTAAAAAAAAAAAAAAGTCTTAAAAAAAAAAAAAAAAAAAAGTCTGAAAAAAAAAGTCTGGGGAAAAAAAAAAAAGATGCAAAAAAAAAAGATGCCAATCAGTGCCCACAAATGGGCACTGACTGGCAACAAGTAAATCAGTGCCGCCCCACAGTGTCCATCAGTGCCGCCCCACAGTGTCCATCAGTGCCACCCCACAGTGCCCATCAGTGCCACCCCACAGTGCCCATCAGTGCCACCCCACAGTGCCCATCTGTGCCACCCACAGTGCCCATCTGTGCCACCCACAGTGCCCATCTGTGCCGCCCATGAGTGCCCATATGTGCCGCCCATGAGTGCCCAGTGCCGCCCATGAGTGCCCATCAGTGCCGCCCATGAGTGCCCATCAGTGCCGCCCATGAGTGCCCATCAGTGCCAACTATGTGTGCCCATGAGTGCCGCCTATGTGTGCCCATCAGTGCCGCATACCAGCGCCGCCAATCAGTGCCACCTCATCTGTGCCCGTCAGTACTACCTTGTCGATGTCCATCAGTGCCATCTCATCTGTGCCCATCAGTGCCACCATATCAGTGCCCATAATTGAAAGAGAAAACTTACTTATTTACAAAAAAATTACAGAAAAAAATAAAAACTTTATTTTTTTCAAAATTTTCGGTCTTCTTTTAGTTGTTGCGCAAAAAAAAAAAATCGCAGAGGTGATCAAATACCACCAAAAGAAAGCTCTATTTGTGGGTAAAAAAGGACGCCAATTTTGTTTGGGTACAATGTAGCATGACCGTGCAATTGTCATTCAAAGTGCGACAGTGCTGAAAGCTGAAAATTGGCTTGGGCAGGAAGGTACGTAAGTGCCCTGTATGGAAGTGGTTAAAAAAAAAAAATTATGAAAAAACAAAACTTCTATTTAAAATGAAGAGCTGATGAAACCCCTAAAAATAACCAACCCTTGGTTTAAACCAGGGGTGTTAAACTCTTCATCTTGGGTGCATTAACATTACTGGTGCCCTCAAAGGGTCGGTTGTATCTGTAAGAATATATAAAAGTATTTACTTTTTATCATATTAAATAATTGCCTCTGACTATTACTGGTTTTAGTAATAACTTAAGTAATATCTTTTAAAGTAGAAGTAAAAAAAAAATAAGGGCAAGCAGATATTCAAGTGTACAACTTTTGTACAATTTATTGAAAAATTTGTTTTGTTAACAGAAAGTTTTTTTTTTTTAATCATCAGACAAATTACCAAGCACTGTTTATTACAATAACTTTGTTTAACTTTTTGGTTCCCATTGAGACAGGCAGAACTATTGCAAAACAAATAATTGTGCTCTGATCTAATGTGCAATTTGTGGCATATGAAGTTTACAAAGTCTGGAAAAATGTTACAGAATTGGTCAGTATATCCAAAGCGTACCACTCCACCTGCCATGGTATGTAACTGCCACAGCGCTGTGTAGGGCAGATGCAGACCGCCATGGAGCCCACTCACACTCTTGTAGAAGATGAAGCAAGTCCGAAAAGGAGGGTCACACAACGCTGGCATCATCCACAAGAAACTTTATTGGGCACTGTTCAGACAGAACATGGTTCTGCCAAGGTTCAATTATTTTTATTGAAAGTTTTATATAAATGTAGCACTACCCCCGAAGAAGCTGCTGGTTGTTTTGGGTGGCACATTTACCTTGTGGCTCTTTCGAATTCCTAGGGGTGAATGGTGCATATAGCAATAGTAAAAGAATGTCCATAACAAGTGTCTTTGCTGTGCTCTTCATTACCCAGCCGGGTAAAAACAATAAACTGGTGATGAAAGGGATAGGGTTTGTAAGAAGAAGGAGAACAGCAGATTCAGGCGTAGTATTTGGTTGGAACAGTCCTGCTCCCATATGTACTGTAACACTTTCTGCACCACTCCTGCCTGAGTGGGTTTAGTGTACCCGGACAGGCCTCTCTCACTGACCTGGCAGCCGGAGTATCACTCAAACCTTTGTAGGATAAAGTCTCTGCCACAGACCCTTCTTGGTGAACGTCAGGGAGACACCTCTGCCACAGGCCCTCTCTGATTGTAGTTACGGAGGCAATCCTCCTTAGATGAATTACGCCTGGATCTCCTTCTTTATTTCGCCCAGGTACCGACTGACAGGTGATCAACCCTTCAGTGTCCGGCTACCTTGATCCCCGGTGGTTTGTCGAAATTCTACTGGACTGACAGTCTCTCATTGGCGCTCCTCAGACGGACTGCCCACCGAACAGCAATACCGCTGATGTGCCGTGATGTGGCCACCGTAAAGGTGGGTGCCACACTGGACGAAGAAGACTCAGAACCAATGGCGTCTGCCCCATAAATACCCTCCCCCAGCATTCACAGCAAGGCCCAACCCTCCTGATTGGCTGCTGGGGAGGAGCACCCAAACCTTGACTCCACTGCTGCCATCTACTGCAAAGGGGTGGGAAGAGCACCCCAGTACAGCAGAATGAGCCCACATCACAACCAAGCTGAGACAGAGACCCTGTTTTGAACATAACAATTTGGATGAGAGTTTAACTACACTCTGATCTACCTCTAAATTTAAAAAGCACCGGTACTCCAAAGTAACCAGGCGCTACATAAAATAAAAATTAACATTAGAAAGAAGAGTGGAAAACAGTCCTGGTCACTCGCTGATTGTTCAACAATATAACTACTTAAAGGGGTTGTAAACCCTCATATTTTTTTAACCTTAATGCATCCTATGCGAATCCGCGGAAGAGACCACGTTTATCCTAAATAGAAATGCACACCGTTTCTGAAAATACCGCGGCTATGGCAGCTAGCTGCCATAACAATGGTATTCAGCATCAGAAGTGGTTACTATTACCCTCTTTAAGCCATGTCCAATATTTAGCACAATTAAATCACACCCACTTTCCGTTGCCCTTTTTTTCATATGAATACCTAAAACCCACTTTTAAACTTGCACACAGGTCCACTGACTTCATGATATGCCCATGATTAAGGGTCATAGTATCTGGTAAAGTCTAACAAAATTAAATATAGGAAGATAAGTTTACAAAGATTACAATTTTTTGTTAAGGTCTCTTCATTAATTGATGGTTTAAATGAAATAAAGAGTGCTGAAGTGCAGATACCAAGTGAAGCCTGTGCTAGTCTTTAGATTGTATTTGAAGTTAAGCCTGACTGTCTTGATGTTAAAGTGGAGTTCCACTCAAAAGTGGAAGCTCCGCTTGTTTGCTCCCCCCTCCCCAGTGCCACATTTGGACCTTTCAGGGGGAGGGAGGAATGGGTACCTGTTTTTGACAGGTACCCGTCCCCACTTCAGGGAGACCTGGCTACAGCGAGATGACACTGGAAGTTCGGCCCCCCTCCTCCTTCCTTCGCCGCCGGGCCAGTTAGAAAGCACAGCGCGCTTTGCACAAAAGACTTCACTCCCGATTTCCCTTACCACGAATTGCGGTGGCAGCACCTCAGAGCCAATGTAAAAATCAGCTGGGGTGCCAACATCGCTAGAATACTGGACAGGTAGGTGTCCTAATATTGAAAGTCATCAGCTACAGTATTTGTAGCTGCTTACTTAAATTTTTTTCGTGAGGGGGCTGGACCTCCTCTTTAAGCCCCTAAGCCCTGACAGTTAAATAACAAAATCTTTACTGCTCACTAAGATCATATCTCCCAACTTTCTGAGATGAGAATGAGGAGCACCTATCACACACACCCTTGCCACGCCCCCTTAAAGGAGAAATTGTACAAAAAATTACGATTGGTTAAACCCACAAGTGGATTTTTACCACTACTATTCCTTTATGCAAAAATGTATAAGAAAGAACCGGGACGGCCGCACTCCAAAAACAAAAATGTGTTCCTTTTAATAAAAACTGGTCACAACATTGATATGTCACAGCAAAAAATCAGGAAAAAGGGCTAACGCTTTTTACACTCTCATACAGTGCTTATTCATAGCTATGAATAAGCACTGTATGAAAGTTGTTGTGACCAGTTTTTATTAAAAGGAACACATTTTTATTTTTGGAGTGCGGCCGTCCCGGTTCTTTCTTATACATTTTTGCATACTATTGCAGTGCCTGCACCCAAGTGTTTGGACTCCACTTTGCAGTTCTCTGGGACCTCTGAGCGGTAAACTTTCTTTCTTTTCCCATACTATTCCTTTATATTGGCTTTTGGAAATTACAAATGTGGACATATAGAAATCAGATGACACCGGGAAACACTTTTTGATAGATAAAAAGTGCATTTTATATACAACTATATAGATCAGACCAAAATGAGGGACACATGAGGAGAAATTAGGGACAGAGGGACATTTCTCCAATTCAGGGACAGTCCCTCAAAATCAGGGACAGTTGGGAGCTATGACTAAGATTCCTCTATTCGATAGCCCTCTTTTACATGTTTCTACCCCTATATTGTGCTTTTTTTTCTAGCAATCACAAATGATGTTTATGGATGCTGTTTTCTGGTAACTGGATGTGTTTCTAAGAAGACATTTTTTCCATCTTCCATCTTCAGAGAAATATACCTAGTGAACATCTTATTAGATAATCAACCACAGTAGACATGTAATATATGTTTTATTATTACAATTTAAATTGCAATAATGGCTATCTAATGTTTTTAAATATCAGTGGATGAAGTAGTAATTTATACATCAGAGGCTTGCATGATGAAAGCTTGTATGATATATATCCTAGATGCTACAATTACAACTCTTTAGGTATTACTAGTAATTCATTATATCTGTTTATATTATACATGTGAATGTAGTTAAAGTGTACTGTATGTAAACTCCTCTCGTTTTCTCCCTTTTGGTATGTTAAAAATACCATTGAAAGCATTCTGTTACATCTGTTTGATAAGTGTAAAAAATACCTGTTGATCTTGCCTAGAATTTTGCGAGCTGATTCTAATTTGAAGTTAAAGGGGTTGTAAGGGTTTGTTTTTTATTTTCTAAATAGGTTCCTTTAAGCTAGTGCATTGTTGGTTCACTTACCTTTTCCTTCGATTTCCCTTCTAAATGTTTTTTTTCTTTGTTTTCTTTGTCTGAATTTCTCACTTCCTGTTTCTCCTCAGTAAGGTGTTCAGTAAGCTGTTCTAAATGACTTTCCACCGCTCTGATGATGGTGGGAAGCTTACTGAGGAGAAACAGGAAGTGAGAAATTCAAACAAATAAAAAAAACATTTAGAAGGGAAATCGAAAGAAAAGGTAAGTGAACCAACAATGCACTAGCTTAAAGGAACCAATTTAGAAAATAAAGGACGAACCTTTACAAACCCTTTAAGCCTCACCACCATTTTTGCCTATTTGCCTGGACAAATGTTATAAAGAAAGACAAATTAATAGCAGTACCTACTTCCTCCTATCTCAGCGCTATGAAGTTCAAATTTCAACAATAAAAGCAATAAATTACGAAACCATATAAAATCAATATGTATCGATCAGCAGCCACTTAAAAGCTGCATAAAAAACTCTCATAAGACAAATAATTCAAATTGTTAAACAGAAGTAACTCTGTTTAACAGTTTGAATTATTTGTCTTGTGAGAGTTTTTATATGCCGGACAGTTGAATACCAAAACCTTTACTGCTCACCAAGACTCTGCCATTCGATGGCCCTCTTTTACATGTTTCTATCCCTATCCTGTGCTTTTTTTCTAGCAATGACAAATTATGTTTATGAATACTGTTTTCTGGTAAATGGATGTTTTTAATAGCAATTTCTTTCCACCTAAATGTGTCTTCAGAGAAATGTACCTAATGAACATTTTATTGGATAATCAACCAAAGTAAACATTTATAATATACAGTATGTTATATTATTACGATTTAAATAGCCTAAGTGGGGTCTATCTAATTTTGTTAAATATCAGTGGATTAAGTAGTTATTTATTCATTAGAGGCTTGCATGATTAAAATTTACAGGAGGAATTAATGTTATATGTATCCTAGATGGATGCCAGAAAATGCTAAAATTACAACTCTTCAGGTACTACTAGTAATTATAGCTATTAACAGAGCTTTTGTTAAGCAGGGACATGGAGGAATGCTGTTGCAGCACCTCCAGTACTGAATGTACAGTATGTAATGGCAACAGGCGCTGGGATATGTTTAGAGGGTCTATTGATTATGGCTGCTGGGGGATCTATTGTCACTTGAAGAGACCCATTGTTACTGGGGGGTGAATTGTTGCTGGAAGGGATCCACTGTTGACGGAGGAGTCTAATGGTGCTATTTTCTGGAAGGTCTATTAATGCTGGCTGCTGGGAGATCTATTGATGCTGGGGGAGATCTGTTATGGTTAGATTGGATCTATTGTTGCTGGGGGGTATTTGGTTGTGAGGGGTCTATTACTGCTGGGGATGATCTATTGTTGCTAGAGGGGGGAACTGTTGCTGGCTGCAAGAAAACTATTTTACTGCTTTTCTTGCTGTAGAAATTACATAGCACAACAAAATGGTATTTGCGTCTTTATTTATTAAAAGGTGTAGAACTGGGAGGTGCTCGGAAGTGGATAGGAGGCAAAGACAAGGGGTGACTTGGAAAGGCATATTACCCGAACCTAATCTCTAAGGCCGCGTACACACGGTGGAACATGTCTGCTAAAACTGGTCCGCGGACCAGTTTCTGCAGACATGTCCGACCGTGTGTACGGCCTAGCGGACAGGTTTCCAGCGGACAAAAGTTTCCTAGCAAGCTAATAAACTTGTCCGCTGGAAACATGTCCGTCGGACATATCCGATGGTTAGTACACCTAATCGGACATGTCCGCTGGTTATGACATGTAACCAGCGTCCCGAAATCCCACGCATGCGTCGAATTGATTCGACACATGCGTGGAAGCATTGCACTTCCGTGTTTGAGAACGTCGGTGTCTTCTACGTCACCGCGTTCTCTGTCCGCAGGGATTTTGGTCTGATGGTGTGTACACACATCAGACCAAAAGCTCCCAGGACATATGTCCGATGAAAACGGTCCGCCGACCGTTTTCATCGGACATGTCTCCTCGTGTGTACGCGGCCTAAGAAAAAGCCCCTGACCATTAATTTTATTATTATTATACACGATTTATATAGCGCCAACAGTTTACGCAGCGCTTTACAATGTAGAGGGGGGACAACACAATTACAGTACAGTTCAATACAGTTCAATATTAAATAATATTATGAATTGGCAGGGTATTTGTTAAACCTGTGAATGTCAATAAAGTGTATGTAAACTTTTCTCATTTGTCACCTTAGAACAGGAACTTTGTTACTGGCAAGTTCACCATATGAAAATAAAGGCTTTGAGGGCAACATAAAAGAACAAAAATCCTTTCAGTGACAGGTTTTGGCGGCGCCTTAAAGTTGTTGTAAACCCTCTTGTTTTTTCACCTGAATGCATCCTATGCATTCAGGGGAAAAAACTTCTGGCAGTCACCGGCCCCCCAGTTTTACTTACCTGAGCCCTGGAATATCCCACGACGAGGAATGCAGTCTCTCTGCCCTGGGGTTCTTGGCTCTTGATTGGATAGATTGATAGCAGCTCAGCCATTGGCGCCCGCTGCTGTCAATCAAATCCAATGACGTGGGTGCCGGGGGGCGTGGCCGAGTCCTGCATTCGACGGCTATGGACGCCAAATGCTGGACACGGGAGTGTGCCTGCAAGGTAACCCCCTGGGAGAGTGCTTCTCCAAGCAGGTTATCTGATACTGGGAGGAGCCGCAAGAACTGCCGGGGGACCCCAGAAAATGGCGTTCGGGCCACTCTGTGATAAATGAACTGCACAGTGGAGGGAAGTATAACATGTTTATTTAAAAAAAAAACATTTAGTATCACTTTAAAGTTGTACATGGTTTTAGAGAATGGTACGATTTTCACAAGCAACCTCAAAGACAGTGTACTATAAAAGCACATATGAGCAATGTAAAACCTCTTCTTACCATAATCTTTATGATTATACTATCTTGTTGGGTCCCAAACTCTACTCCAAAAAAGGCTGGTTTTAAACATTGGCCCTTCTGGGTTCTCACAATACCTGTCACCACTACCAGGGTTGTTGGATAGGAGGTGCAAAAGAAACCCCCCTCGGCAGGCGACGATGACGCGGCAACGTGCGCGACCCTGGAAGGTCAATGCTTCCACGCATGCGTCGAATCACTTAGACGCATGCGAGGGCTTTCGGCCGAGCGGACATGTCCGGTAAGTCGTACAGACGACCGAACATGTCCGACGGACAGGCTTCCAGCGGACATGTTTCTTAGCATGCTAAGAAACATTTGTCCGCTGGAAACCTGTCCGATCCAACGGAAAATTGTCCGGTCGGACATACAGACGACCGAACATGTCCGCTGAAACTGGTCTGCGGATCAGTTTCAGCAGACATGTTCGGTCGTGTGTACGAGGCCTAAGAGTTATTGAGATTATAAAAATTCTAAATTTGCGACTATAACTTCAGAATGATCTAAGCTGGACACAGTCAATATTCCAGTGCCTTTTCATTTTTTAAATCGAATATGTTGCAAACACTTCATATATTGCTCCATGGCACTGCCCTAGATTCTGCAACTCCAATAATTAACTATGTTCTAATGTGGCTTGGCCATGGAAAGTAATAGGTAAATGCAATTCAAAAGTTTAACAAAAGTTAGTCTGTAAAAGTACAGACTATTAAAGTTAAAGTATAACTAAAGGATATATTTTTTCCAGTTTTGGATGGAGTGGATAGGGATGTGAGTTTCTATTGCTGTCTGTGTCACCATTAGGGAAATTCCTCCTCTCTATTTGTCCTGTTTACCTTTATCATTCAAGGAAATCTAAAATTTTGGGTTGTCCCCAGAAAAGTAATAGAGAGGAAATCTTCCACAAGGTCACACTTTCTGGTGACCTGGGGGTCCCCAAGAAAATTCTCTTATTTGCATGGATTTCCTCCCACGTCCTGTTTGGCTATGGGATAGGAAGTGAAGGGAAATCTCCGAAATGGGACACAGATGGCAAAAACAAAACTGACAGGATTTGCTCTATCCAAAATGAAAAAAACAACAACATGTTTTTGTCTATAGCTGTACTTTAAGTTTGCCTAAATTAAATAAGGAAGGAGGGCAGGTTATAACATTTTATATACATTATCAGTTATAACAAACAAATCCCAGGATGCCTAGTGTTCCCAGTTCTCGGTCACATAACCTAGAGCAGTAGCAGCAGTACAGGGCATGCACAGGGCACTTACACCTTCAAAGAGAATAAAGACTATATAGACATTAATGCAGCTGCTGCTGCTGTGTGTAACATTGCCTAACACGCAATGTTTAAAGTGGTTGTAAACCTTAGTACAGTACAGAATACTTTATTAATCCCAAAGGGAAATTGGGAAATTGTTATTGTCATGGAATCTGAGCAAGGAACATAGGGCCAGATTCAGGTAGAAGTGCGGCGGCGTAACGTATCGTAGATACGTAGATCATAGATACGTTACACCGCCGCAAGTTTTCATCGCAAGTGCCTGATTCAGAAAAGCAATTGCGATGAAAACTACGCCGGCGGCCTCCGGCGTAAGCCCGCGTAATTTAAATGGGCGTGTGCCATTTAAATTAGGCGCGCTCCCGCGCCGGACCTACTGTGCATGCTCCGTTTCCTAACTCCCGGCGTGCTTTGCGCAAAGTGACGTCATTTTTTCGAACGGCGACGCGCGTAGCGTACTTCCGTATTCCCGGACGTGTTACGCAAACGACGTGAAATTTTAAATTTAAATGCGGGAACAACGGCCATATTTTAGACAGCAATACGTTTGCTGACTAAAGTTAAGGCACCCAAAACGATGACTAACTTTGCGACGGGAAACTAGACTAGCGGCGACACTAGCGAACGCGAAAAAACGTTGTGGATCGCTGTAACTCCTAATTTGCATACCCGACGCTGGTTTACGACGCAAACTCCCCCCCTGCATCCTAAGATCCGACAGTGTAAAACAATTACACCTGTCGGATCTTAGGGATATCTATGCGTAACTGATTCTATGAATCAGTCGCATAGATACTCTGAGAGATACGACGGAGTATCTGAGATACTCCGTCGTATCTCCTTTGTGAATCTGCCACATATAGTATGTAGTGTTTACTTATATCTCTCCAAAGCTCTAAGTGTCTTTCTCTTTGGTGCTTCGTTCCTCTGTTATCAGCATGTGTCTTTTCTGAGAAGTTTTCCCGACACATGAGATAAATTTGTGGTGATAGCTCAGAACGGAGCTTGTCTATTCAGAAAACAGTATGTTGTGTGGAGAGGGTGTGTGCCTTTCCTCCAATCAGCTCTCACACAGTGTAACTGCAGCCTCTCTGCCCCCTCCTCTCTGCTCCTGACATAAAGAAAGATTTTAAAAATGTTCTGCCCTATTAAAGGGGTGTAGAGGAGAGAAGACTGCAGATAAACAAGTAAAACCTATGTAGGAGCATTTGTTTTATCTCTGTGTATCATCTGAGGCTATTCACTTCACTGTCCACCCTCCAAAATACCTAATAAAAAAAGCTGACCTAACTAGGTCTGCTTAAGCTCTCAAGTGACCTCTCCCTAAGTAAGACTACCTTGACTTAAAGGGGTTGTAATGGTTCGTCTTTTATTTTCTAAATAGGTTCCTTTAAGCTTGTGCATTGTTGGTTCATTTACCTTTTCCTTCAATTTTCCTTCTAAATGTTTTTTTTTCTTTGTTTGAATTTCTCACTTCCTGTTTCTCCTCAGTAAGCTTTCCACCATCATCCAAGCGGTGGAAAGTCATTTAGAACCGCTTACTGAACAGCTTATTGAGGAGAAACAGGAAGTGAGAAATTCAGACAAAGAAAACAAAGAAAAAAAACATTTAGAAGGGAAATCAAAGGAAAAGGTAAGTGAACCAACAATGCATTAGCTTAAAGTAACCTATTTAGAAAATAAAAAACTAACCCTTACAACCCCTTTAAAATTATAAGTGTATAGAAAAGTTTCTTAACCTTGGACCTGAAGAAGCAAGCATCCATTTGCAACAAAATCACTGTGCTAGTTACACGAAAAACTCAATTTAACATAAATGCTTATTATGAATACAGTTCTCTTGTCTTCCCATTCTCTGACACATCGCATATATAATCATGTACTGGCAGAGTAAGAATGCTGCCTGTGATTCATACATTCCCATGATTAGAAACATGATGACATTTGAGAATTCTTACAGTTCACATAGCAGTAGAAATTCCCTGTGCCATCTGTTTTTCCTTTGTTTCTGATCACATGAGAACATCAGAAGAGGGAAATAACTTGTAGTCTATCTGACACAAGTTGCTTAGCTGCTCTGTTTTGATTTGGTTTGAATTCTTTGTATAAAGAAAGTCTTCATAAAGTAAAGTAAATTAAATTAAACTCTAGTCAAGTAGCCCCCTCACCCCCAAAAAACACACACCCCCTCTAGAAAATCTCTACAGTATGTAAAAACAAATTCTAAACTAAAAGGGTCATTGATACTTCCCATTGGCTGTTCAGTGGTGGGTCCTCTCAAACCCCAGAAGATTGCAGTGATGTGATGATGTCATGGTGAAGGACAGCAACACGATTGGTCAACAGGCTTGGACTACAGTGCTGGAACATCAGTCTCCATTTCTGGAAAAGGCACTGGAGGAGACATCTGACTCAGAAAAGTGAAAAAAGTATTTGGGGAAAAAAGGTTGTAAATGAGTAATAGTCGGATGAACAGAATTTGATCAAAGATGGACATTAATCCAGTGATAAGAGGATAATATAATTACACATTGACAAAATAAATCAATGCTACACAACCAGTGCCCTGGTAGTCAAACAAGACTGCCAGCTACACTTCATATTTCTACCAGAAGGAGAAGGCATAGGTTAATGCATGTTGTTTTTAAAGAATTGTTTGAACATGCACTATAAAACAATGCTATTCTGTTGCTTAGACATTTTATTTGTGCTATAAGCTGTAAGAAAATGCATGGCAACACGTCTGGAGGTAAGGAGCCCTGAGGCATCCTCTCAGTAGATCTAATGTACTTACATGTCTGAACACATCTTAAAGTATATACTTTTCATTTAATTAAAGTGGAGTTCCACCCATAAATATAACATTACATCAGTAGTTTTAAAAAAATGTCATTAGTCCTTTACAAATTTTTTTTTTTTTTTTAGATGCCTTCAAAGTGTTGTTGCTAGGCAGAATAGTTAATCTTCCCACTTCCTGGACCTAGGTGCTTAATGCTTCCTAACCTACACCGCACAGACTCCTGGGAATGTAGTGGGTGTAACTTTCCAGGAGTCTGTGCACTCCCCAGTCTCAAAGAATCATGTGACTTGGACAGCACAGGTGCTGAAACCTGATCTGACACTGCTTGTGCAGCACTGAGCATGTGCCAGATCTGCAAGGCTGAAATCCAGGAAGTCATACAGTCTGGCTTCATGATGCCCACACTTAAGATGGCCCCAGTCAATTTCTATTTTATAAAGTGTCTAAATGCTGTAACAACCTAACAAAATGGACCTTAGTTTACAGACTAACTTTACTAGAATACATTAAGCTTGTGTATTACAGGGGTATTTATATTTAAAAAGTGAAATTGTGGCCGGAACTCCGCTTTAACTTTTTATTACACATTAACCACTTCAGCTCTGGAAGATTTACCTCCCCCTTCATGACCAGGCCATTTTTGCTATACGGCACTTTGTAACTTTACCTGACAATTGCCCAGTTGTGAGACAATGGGCCAGATTCACAGAACAGATACGACGGCGTATCTCCTGTTCTATCTATGCGGCTGATTCATAGAATCAGTTCCGCATAGATAGCCCTAAGATCCGAAGGTGTAATTGACTTACACCGTCCGATCTTAGGATGTAGTACCTCGGCCGCCGCTGGGTGGAGTTCGCATCGTATTCCAGCGTCGGGTATGCAAATTAGCAGTTACGGCGATCCACGAAGGTTTTTCCCGTCGTTACGTCGGCGCAAGTCTTAGTTTCCCGTCGCAAAGTTAGGGGTGCTATTAACATGGTGTAAAATTACTCCACCATGTTAAAGTATGCCTTTGAATATTTTTTTTCCCGGCGTAAGTAAGTACGATTCACAAACACGTAGGGCCGCCGTAAGTTCGCGCAAAGCACGTCAGGAAAATTGCGAACAGAGCATACGCAGTACGTCCGGCGTGGGAGCGCCCCTAATTTAAATGGTACCCGCCCCATTTGAATTGGGCGGGCTTGCGCCGGACGTGTTTACGATACACAGCCGCAAGTTTACAGGTAAGTGCTTTGTGGATCGGGCACTTACACTGAAAACTTGCGGCTGTGTAACGTAAACGGGTTACGTAACACGGCCGCAATTCTACGTGAATCTGGCCCAATGTACCTACTGTAAATAAAATGTCCTTTTTTCCCCACAAATAGAGTGGTATTAGATCATCCCTGCGTGTTTTTCTTTGTTTTTTTTGGCGCTATAAGCAAACAAAGTATAGTGAAAAAGACTACAGCGCTACTAACAAATAATCTCAAAGAAACTGCACAAAAAATAACTAAATAATACAGCAGCAATCAAAAAACGGTGAACTAAACCAAATGATAAATGAATAAATACTGATGCGCTCGTATTAACTCATGTGCAATGTGAATCGTACATATACAATCAAGCAAAAAAACCTGGTGAAGAAACTCTTAATATATGTGAGTAGATCATGAAAAAGTCCTGATGATTAAATCAGCCAGTCTGCAGTGATCCTTCCCTAATTGCCAAGATCTCACTTCAATGTGATCAGGTTACAACAACCTCCAGCAAGCGATCAGATGTTTCCAGTTTCATTCAGTCACATGCAAAAGAGGAAGAAAAGGAAACATAGCGCAATATTGTACCATATAGATGTGGATAGAGGCTGCACTAAGTGCACTCACGTATCCTTGCTTATGTTATAGACAGGGTATGTTGCCGCTCAGTTTAAGTGGACTCCCCACTCGGGATAGACATCCAATTGTCCGTCACTATAGGCTTCTCCCCCACATGTATCGTCACTCGTCACGTGACTTAGTCATGGGTATTCACCATGACTAAGTCACGTGACGAGGATACGTGATCTTGGCAATTAGGGAAGGATCACTGCAGACTGGCTGATTTAATCATCAGGACTTTTTTATGATCTACTCACATATATTAAGAGTTTCTTCACCAGGTTTTTTTGCTTGATTGTATATGTACGATTCCCATTGCACATGAGTTAATACGAGCGCATCAGTATTTATTTATTCATAAGCAAAAAAAGACCGTCAACTTCTGCTATAAAACACTTCCAATACAAAAATGTAAAAATCAAGGGCCAGATTCTCGTAGTTTTGCGTAACTTTGTGCGGGCGTAACGTAACCTATTTACGTTACGCCTCCGCAACTTAGACGGGCAAGTGCCCGTATTCTCAAAGCACTTGCTCCGTAAGTTGCGGCGGCGTAGCGTAAATAGGCCAGCGTAAGCCCGCCTAATTCAAATTTGGAACAGGGGGGCGTGTTTTATGTAAATGTGCTGTGACCCTAAATGATTGACGTTTTTCACGAACGGCGCATGCGCCGTCCGTGGAAATCTCCCAGTGTGCATTGCTCTTAATACGCCACAAGGACATATTGGTTTTGACTTGAACGTAAATTACGTCCAGCCCCATTCACGGACGAGTTACGCAAACAACGTAAAATGTTCTAATTTCGTTGCGGGAACGACGGCCATACTTAACATTGGTACGCCGCACTTACTCCACCATAAAGCAGGGGTAACTTTATGCCGGGAAAAGCCTAACGTAAACGGCGTATCTGTACTGCGTCGGCCGGGCGTACGTTCGTGAATTTGCGTATCTAGCTTATTTACATATTTCGATGCGTAAATCAGCGTACACGCCCCTAGCGTGTGTTACTGTGTACTGTGTGTGCTGTTTTTACTAAGCAGAAAAAAAAAAAACAGCACATTGCTACTGTCAGAAGAGAACCTTGGCCCAGATTCTCAAAGGACTTACGATGGCGTATCGCCACGTACGCCGTCGTAAGTGCGAATGAGAGCCGTCGTATCTATGCGCCTGATTATTAGAATCAGTTACGCATACATTTGGCTTAGATACGAGCGGCGTAAGTCTCTTACGCCGTCGTATCTTAGTTGCATATTTATGCTGGCCGCTAGGTGGCACTTCCGTAGATTTCCGCGTTGAATATGCAAATGAGCTAGATACGCCGATTCATGAACGTACGCGCGCCTGGCGTATCAAGATACAACGTTTACGTAAGATATATGCCGGCTTAAAGTTACCCCTCATAAAGCAGGGGTAAGTCATGTTAGGTATGGACGTCGGAAAGGTAGGAACAGCGTCGTATTTTACGTCGTTTGCGTAAGTCGTCCGTGAATGGGGCTGGACGTAAGTTACGTTCACGTCGAAAGCATTGACTATTTGCGGCGTAATTTTGAGCATGCGCACTGGGATACGTTCGTTAAAAGCGTCAATCACGTCGGGTCACTATTCATTACCATAAAACACGCCCACACCAGCCTACTTTGAATTATGCGGTCTTACGCCGCCACAGTTACACTACGCCGCTGTAACTTTGGGCGCAAGTTCTTTGTGAATACGGGACCTGCCTCACTAAGTTACGGCGGCGTAGTGTATCTGAGATACGCTACGCCAACCTATAGATAGGCGCGTCTACGAGAATCTGGGCCCTTGTGTTTGTTTACTTACACTGGGCTCTCTTCGGTAATGTCCAAAACCAATCGTCGGGTGCCAACGACCAACCATCTGCCGGCAGCTGCTAATTTGTTGGTGCTGCAGCCAATCACAGCACAGCCGGGGTGGCGCAGGTCCACTCTCTATCCCAGCAGGTGCTAGGTACGTGATTCGGGGCAGAGAAGTGAATCAATTCAAGTGTTGTTCACCTGAATTGTATGTAATGGATTTAAACTTAACGTCTAATTGGGCTTTAATTAATGCCTGAAATACAAGGGAATTGCAAGGTTTTGGAATTTGGGCAGTACTGTATGTATTAGCTCTAAGTCATAAGATGGTGTGAAGTGTGAAATGTGGCGAAATTTGCTGAACCTGTGTTCAACAATTAATCTTTAGAAGAGACTACAAAAATAGAGCTACTTCCTTACATGATCGGCTAGTTAAGTACTTGCGACTGGATTCCACTAGCTCCATTTATCTTTCCTCAAGGTGTCTACCTTCATTAAGTCTCTGAAGATTTAAATTCTATATTTCATACGTAATTGTGTCATGCTTCATAATTGCAACATTAGAACAGGGCTAATTTTCAGCATGTTTTACGATATAGAAAAATGGCTCAGAATATCCATTTTTAACAATGAACTTAATTAAGTGATAATAGTGTTTGCATGATCAATTTTGCAAATTCCTTATACTGGATTGCAATTAACTTTTAGCAAACTGCTCAGGGAATAATATAATAAAACAAAGGAAAATTGGATAACAAAATTCAAAAGGATAGATTTAATTATTTATCTGTAAGATACGAAAGAAGTGAATATGGTTTCAGTGCATAAGATGCTAATCGCTAAAATTAAATTTAGCAGAATGAAATAATATTCATTAATATTTATACTTTCACATTAACGAGCAAACCAACACAATAAACTAGTTATGATTAAAATTGCATCATTAATGGTATGGAGCCTTAAAGAAAGAAATCCAATTGTTCCCAAAAGCTAACAATTTAAATGAATGAATCATATTTCTAGCTAACTCTTTTGAAATTAATTTTTTTTTTTAAATTTACATGTCATATGTTCTATTGAAATTGTAAAGGCTCAACGAGGTGTTCATCAGATCATTAGAATATGTATGCATTTGGTGTACATTGTCAATATATTGCCATTAATCATAATTTATATTTCAGTCCCAACTAAGCAACATTTACATAAAGTATATGTAAAAGCAATTATTCAAATATTCTATGAGTTTTAACATGGTTAACTAAGTATACAGCTTCCTAAAATAATTCCTGGTGATCTTGTATAAAAAAAATTCTTGCACAAGCACTTCCTGTCTCTTAACTGTGTTCCCATATTGCCATGCTGTCACGCTGGCTTTTGATAGAGACTACAAGTGACTGTTTCAGCACATATTGTACAGGTATGGTCCTCTGTTGTCACCATTAGGAAGACTTTCAAGAAAAATGTCATGCAGTCATTGCTGAAATGCATGCATTTAGGCAGGAAGTTAGTTTATTGAGTTTAAAGAGTTTCCTTAACCACTTAACCTCCGGACCATATTGCTGCCCAAAGACCAGAGCACTTTTTGCGATTCGGGACTGCGCCGCTTTAACTGACAATTGCGCGGTCGTGCGACGTGGCTCCCAAACAAAATTGACGTCCTTTTTTTCCCACAAATAGAGATTTCTTTTGGTGGTATTTGATCACCTCTGCGGTTTTTATTTTTTGCGCTATAAACAAAAATAGAGCGACAATTTTGAAAAAAAATAATATTTTTTACTTTTTGCTGTAATAAATATCCCCCAAAAATATATAAAAAAACTTTTTTTTTCCTCAGTTTAGGACGATACGTATTCTTCTACATATTTTTCGTAAAAGAAAATCGCAATAAGCATTTATTGATTGGTTTGCGCAAAAGTTATAGCGTTTACAAATTAGGGGTTATTTTTATGGCATTTTTATTAATATATTTTTTTTTACTAGTAATGGCGGCGATCAGCGATTTTTTTTCGGTACTGCGACATTATGGTGGACACTTCGGACACTTTTGACACATTTTTGGGACCATTGGCATTTTTATAGCGATCAGTGCTATAAAAATGCATTTGATTACTATAAAAATGCCAATGGCAGTGAAGGGGTTAACACTAGGGGGCGGGGAAGGGGTTAAGTATGTCCCTGGGTGTGTTCTTACTGTGGGCCTCACTAGGGGAAACACTGATCCTCTGTTCATACATTGTATGAACAGAAGATCAGCATTTCCCCCCCTGACAGGACCGGGAGCTGTGTGTTTACGCGCCCCTAGTGGCCGTTTAAAGAGCCGCAGTATAGCTACAGGCTCTCGCCCAGGAGAGCCATCCTGCCGCCATAGAATGACGGCGGCTGGTCGGCAAGTAGTTAAAAAAATCAGTTCCACCAACCTTTTATATCAAAAACTAGAGAAAGTACTTACTATAAGTAGATTCCACTTATCACTGTTCTCAGACAGAGGAGATTGATTGATTTCTATGGACATCATATATTTATAGCTCATTTTTTGTTGCTAGCTGCTCTAAGCTAATAGATATTACAACCCAATACTTTATTATTGGTTAAAAAAAAGTTCCAATAGTACCAATGTTAGCTTTTAATAAGTGGGGTTGAAACAATTGTTTCTGATTTCAAGAACCACTGTTGAAATACAATTATTTGAAATGAATTACCAATTACAATATGTGTAATGTTATACTGTTGGTATTGTGGTTGCAATTACATTGTTTTTAAGGTTGAAAAAGACAGAGATCTATCTAGTTCAACTAATGTGTGTGTGTGTTATTCTTATTCCAAAACTCTTTGCATAGGCCTATATACTGTATTCTACTTCCTGAGGAAGACATCTAAATGTTTTTTTGAAGTTGAGGACACTCTAGCTACCATAGAACCACTTCCTGGGGTAGAGACTTTCACATTTTACTGGGTCTCACAATAGAACCCTTTATGCAATCTAAGGTTAAACCTTCTCTATCCTAACTTCAACTCATGGCTGCATGTCCTCTCCAGAGACCTCAGAATAAACAGTTTATTACAGTTACTTAAGTCACCTTTCATATATTTGGACATTTTAATCATATCCCCTTTTAAGTGGCTCTTATCCATAGTGAATGCCTGTAATCTATGTAGTTGATCCCCATAGCTGAGGTCCTCCACCCCTCTTATTAATTTTGCTATAACCGGTATCAAAGTTATTTCCCTGCATAAATTGGTATGATCAGCAAACACTGAAATTAAAGTAACATTACACTTTTTGTTTTTTAACTAAAATAACAAACATGCTATACTTACCTGCTCTGTGCAATGGTTTTGCACAGAGCACCCCTGATCCCCCTTTGCTGGGGTTTCCCACCGGCACTCCAGACCTCTCCATTTCAGGGAGTGCCCCCACGGAAAGCCACTTTCCATGATAGCACCCATATGGGCTCGCTCCTGAGCTGCCCAATCTGTGTCTATTGACACAGACTGGACAACTTGGCCCCACCCCAGTTTCTTTTGTCGCAGCCTTTGATTGATAGCAGCTGAAACCAATGGCTGCCACTGCTGTCAATCTGAGTCATTTATCACTACTCCCTGGACCTGTTTATATAACCAGCTTCCCACCATGTACCATCCCACCATATACCTACAAACATGTGGCCCGCGGAGCCCTCTGATGTGGCCGCAACCTCCTGCTCTGGAATAGCGGGTTGGCAAGCCCAGATCACAGGTTGTCGATCTGCAATACC
Source organism: Rana temporaria (assembly GCF_905171775.1). Classification (NCBI taxonomy): domain Eukaryota; kingdom Metazoa; phylum Chordata; class Amphibia; order Anura; family Ranidae; genus Rana; species Rana temporaria. Next base: position 323,936,602 of record NC_053493.1, read on the forward strand.
ACAGCATCAGTGTTGTGAATGAAGCTGGTGGTAGAGGAAGAAAGCGGCTGCGGACCAGAGCCCCATAAACTGATGTTTCCTCTACAGCACCGGCTTTGCCACAGAGGGAGTCTATGGCAAAGTTCAGTTAACCCACAGGATAGACACAGGTGCACTACGCTGCACACGTGGTGTGGGTAAACCGCAGCACATCAGTTGAAAGCAGTCTTAGGCCCTTTTCACATGATCAGCCCGACCAAATGGGACCCTCAATTCACCTCTACAAAGCGACACCTCCAATCCAAAAAACAGAAGGGAATTCGTCCCCTTCCATCTGGGCAGATCGGAGGGCCCATAGAGTAGCCCTGACCTGTCATCCGCCCGCTCCACTTATTGTGGCCCACGACTGGTTACCAAGTTGCTTAAGTGGCCCTTGCTATTCAAAAGGTTGGACACCCCTGATGTTCAACATCAAATGCCTTAGCAAAATCTAAATAAACTACAGCCACTTTGGGCCAGATTCACAAAAGAGATACAGGCTTGAAAAAAGAAAGGCTAGGACAGCCGCACTCCAAAAAAATCCTGATTTATTAAAATTGGTCACAAAACAACATGCCACGGCCAAAAAACAGAAAAAAGCTGACGTTTCGCACTATAGCTTAGTGCTTATTCACAGCTATGAATAAGCACTAAGCTATAGTGCGAAACGTCAGCTTTTTTCTGTTTTTTGGCCGTGGAATGTTGTTTTGTGACCAATTTTAATAAATCAGGATTTTTTTGGAGTGCGGCTGTCCTAGCTTTTCTTTCTTCAAGCCTGCATCATCATTGCATTGCCTGCACCCATGGTTCGGATCTAAGGATAAGTAGTTCTCTGGTTTCTCTGAGCGGTTACCTTTTTTTTCACAAAAGAGATACGACGGCGTATCTCCTGATACGCCGTCGTATCTCTGAGATACGATTGTCGTATCTATGCGCCTGATTCATAGAATCAGGTTACACATAGATAGCCCTAAGATCCGACAGGTGTAAGTGACTTACACCGTCGGATCTTAGGCTGCAATTCTAGGCCGGCCGCTAGGTGGCGATTCCATTGCGGTCGGCGTAGAATATGCAAATGACTAGTTACGCCGATTCACGAATGTCCACTTTGCCCGTCGCTGTAAATTTACGTTGTTTCCGTAGAGATACGTCACGTAAAACTAAAGCTGCCCTCTAGGTGGTCTAGCCAATGTTAAGTATGGCCGTCGTTCCCGCGTCGAAATTTGAAATTTCACGTCGTTTGCGTAAGTCGTCCGTGAATGGCGCTGGACGCCATTTACGTTAACGTAGAAACCAATGACGTCCTTGCGACGTCATTTAGCGCAATGCACGTCGGGAAATTTTAGGGACGGAGAATGCGCAGTACGTTCGGCGCGGGAACGTGCCTAATTTAAATGGTCCCCGCCCCATTTGAATTAGGCGGGCTTGCGCCAGGCGGATTAACGCTACGCCGCCGCAAGTTTACAGGCAAGTGCTTTGTGAATTAAGCACTTACGATGAAAACTTGCGGCGGTGTAACGTAAATGTAATACGTTATGCCGCCGCAGCGTAGGGCGATTCTATGTGAATCTGGCCCTTACCACTTACCATTCCCTCAAATACCTTGTATACTATTGATATTAGACTGACTGACCTGTGGTTTCCTGGTTTACATTTTGATCCTTTTTGTGAATTGTTACCACATTTGATTTATGTCAATCATTTGGTACCATTCCAGTCAGTAAGATGTCTTTAAAAATTAGAAATGGTGGCTTGGATATAACAGCTATACCTGAGGTAAGTTTTGAAAGGACTAGTGGGTGTAAGCAATCTATCTTAAGTTTCTCTAGTCTATTTTGTACCTTGTTTTCAATCAACCACAGAGGTACTTATGGTGAAACATCATTAATATTACTGTTATGGGGCCTATCTGTTTTCCTATCATAACCTTTTTACTATATATATATATATATATATATATATATATATATATATATATATATATATATATATATATTTTAAATGGGGATTTGTTTTTCTTGCTATTGCACGGTGTTTCTCATATTCTATTTTAGCCCCTCTGAATGAATTTCTTTACAATCTGGAATAACAAGAGTGTCATTTCTACATTGTACTTTTGAAGGCCTGTTTTTTTTTTTTTTTTTTTATGCGCTTGTTTTTTACACTAGAATTTAGCCACATAGGTTTTAATTTTGTTATTTTGTGCTTGTTACCCAATGGAATACAATGACTACTACAGTTTAATTTTTAAATTATTGTAAAGTAATTTTTTTAAATAACAAACATACTTACCTTCTCTGTGTAATGGTTTTGCACAGAGCGGCCACAATCCTCCTCTTTTGGGGTTTGAGGGGCTGAGGTGAAGTTAAACATAAAATGTTTTTTACCTTAATGCATAGAATGCATTAAGGTAAAAGACCTTACACCTTTAGAACCATTTTATTTCATCTTTAATATATATTTTTATATCTTTAATCTTGGTTAATCAATACTTACCCTTATGCCTGTCCAGCATAAGGGTAAGTATTGCTGCCCATTCTTCTACCCCCCTAGACAAAATAAGTATTTAGCCTTTGCAGTGGGACGAAACCAAAGTTCAGCTTTAAAGCTGAACTCAAGGCAGATAAACACATTGCAGCATATGTGAGTTCAATAATACATCATTAAATGTTTTTTTAACCACATCAAAATGGTGACCAAAAGTGCAGCAAGATGGTGGCTGTGCTACTTCCTGTTTGTTCTTTCAATTGTTTTTAGTTGGATGTCATCAAATATTAAATATTATATATATATATATATATATATATATATATATATATATATATATATATATATATATATATATATATATATATATATATATTTAAATATATATCCACTATATTTCAGTGGCCCCTTTCGTTATCCCCTGACAACATCAGTTGCACTAGACCAGTGGTCTCCAAACTACGGCCCTTTGCTTACCTCTATCCGGCTCTTGAGGCAGTATCCCTCCCACTGATACGAGACACTATTCTGACATCTGACACCGACAGTGGAGCACCATTTCTCCCACTGACACCACTAATGGGGCACTATTCCTCCCTATGATACAAACTATGTGGCACTCTTTCTCCCCCTAATACCATATGATAAGTCCCACTGATGCCAGGAAAATTTCCATCCTCCGCTTGCCAAAGTCCGGGCCTCCAAGAGTCTGAAGGACAATAAACTGGCCCTTTGCTTAGAATGTTTGGAGACCCCTGCACTACACAAAACTCAAGTAGAGTGAGGCCAATGGCATATGATGCTCTAACATTTGTGAGTACAGCCTCTTTTAATAAATCATGTGATTTTAGAAAACTACTCTATGCTCTTTTGTTCTTTCTCTAACCCATTATTACTTTGAGGTGCTGGCTTAGTATAACCAGTGATTGTGGAGGTGGTGGAGTCAGTGGTATCCAGAGTGGTGGCCCCTTAATTAGATAATTTCTGCACTGTTGATTGTTTATCATTTGGAGATCACTACCATTTGGCAAGGGAACTGGCACACATGTCTGTGAGGTGGTTTTGGATTCTTACCCATAAACTAATTGTTTTCAAGATTTCACATTTGGACTTGTATATATTTCTCTTTGAAGTTTACTCCTTTGTTATGCATAAATAGGAATGCATTAGGGTACAAAATGTTTGGGCTTTATAACCACTTTATATTTTCTCCTTTTTTGTAAATGGATCCAGGGGAGTACCTACAGGGGTTGCAAGGGTTGCAATTGTGACCTGGCCCCAGGCTTCAGGTAGGACTGTGTGGCTCCCCTATACACCTGGATAGGAGTGACAGTGGCATATAGAGGAACTGATGCCCTCTACTTTGCTCCTGCAGCTGCTAAAAACCCCTTTCTCTACCTCTCTCTCCCGCAGGCGTTCAGCAGCTGCAGGAGAAAAATTGACGGGATCAGTTCTTCTACATGCAGCCCTGATGCCCCTCCTCTCCAGGTCCTGCTGCCCAGTCCCCCCCTCACCGATGCCAGGTTTTCCCCACTCTTCCACAAGCTGCTGTGGGGGATGTGACAGGGATGGAGAGTGGGGGAATGTGCAATGTAATGGCCCCTTCCTTTTCTGAATGGACAGGGTCATTGATCCGTACCCTTCACTGCTTCTTGCACCAGGGCCCTGAAGGTTCAAGTTATGTCTCTGCAAGAATACAGAGGTGATCCTGTTACTATATGGGTCCTCTGAGTTTTCTAATAAAAAGCACAAATCAACCTGCCAATTGTAATAAGTCCCACAATCTGATAATTGTATTGTGGGTATGGAAAGGGGAGCACACAGAAGAGTGGCGCTATGAGTGTTTATATTAAAGAAACTTGTGTAGACACAATTGGACGAAACATGCCATAACCATGGCCATAGCTGCAATGGATAAGGCCAATACACAGTCACATCCACATTTGAAGCACTGGATTGATTTGAGTGGCTTGTTGCCCCACACAATTGGAAGAAAGAATTTTTTCTGGACATCATTATGCATGTCTTTTTGGGCATTAATAATACTTTATGGATATCCATGCATTTGTGTTTATTATATGATTTTATTTGTGTTTATTTGTGTCTTTTATTGTATTATAATTTATGTACACGAATACACCTTTTGATTGTGCTTGTGATTATAAAATTTGTATATGAATTTTACAACATATTTGGGTTGATTTACAAAAGGATTAGAGCATGTTTACTTTGCAATGTGAATTTCTCCTTTGCATGGGATTTTCACTTAGCTTAGAGAATGTAGTGAAATTCCCAAAAATATCCAATCACGTACATAGAAAATTTTAGCAACTGGATTTTTGTTTTCACGCCCCATTACATCCATTTAGACCCGTTTTTCTTGGTTGGTGTACAGTATCAATAAACACTATATTCTGAATATTTATTGTATATATTTATGAATCCTTTCCTCAGCAGAATCCCTTTCTGTACTAGTGGCAAAACCTTCTTAGCTCCTTTATTTATATAGAATTATGCTAATTGATTTCACAAAAGTCACATTATCTTTTTCTCTTGTGTTTTTGCTGTTTTCTTTACTGTTATCTGTACTGATCAAATGGAAAAAAAAAACAAAAAAACATGAAAGGCTGCTAAGTATAATTTACTAATTTAAATGTATCAAGCTAAGTTTGCTAAATGAGTCTTCCCATTTGGTAAATTTCACATTAATCCATGGTGGAGAAATGAACATATAAAATTAATAATTTTATGTCCTGCAATTAAGCACATGAAAGTAAACGGGATGAAAAGTATATAATTCTGAGTTTTTTTTACATTCTCGAGTATAAAATTATGGGTTGTCAATAATGAATAGTCCTTACAAGCAGGTAATTGCTACTGGTAATGAACACAGCAGACTGTGCTACTGTTCGATAGGCCTTTCTTTAAATATAATGTGATACGGTTTCAAGTCAAAAGTGTGGGAAAGAGTACAACAGTGCGTGTGCCCTTTTACATATGGTAGGCGGCAGCATTTAATGTTGAAAGGAATGGATGCATCTTCTGTGACTGCCTGTCTAAGCAAATACAATGGTATATCTTTTCATTTCAGTTCTCGCTGTCCTCTGATTCCACATCCATTGGTTTCAGCAAGCAATTACTTTCTTGTCTAATAATAACCATCAATATACTGTATTTGCTAAAGAAACTCCAATCAAATCAACTTTTAACTCCACTGTGGATAGATGTAGCATATTTTGTGTTGAAGTACACAAGTACTCACATCATTTTGTCATATTTCTAGACTGTAAAGATTGCTTCTATGAATACCAAATGGGCCTTTCTTAAGTTCTTGTTTTTTGTATAAGGAAAGAATTCTTAGATTAAAGCATCTGCACAACCCTCACAAACTAATACAGGGAAACTTCATAATATCCTAATTTGGGGAATATGTTGATTTTTTTTGTAAAATGTCTTTGTTATATTGCATACAGTATGGATGTTGTTTTGGCCTTTTTTTAGACAGCAGCCCAGTTTAGGGTCTGGCCTGGCCTGTGACTAAACAAGGAATTAGCAGCACACTGATGAGATCATTACTGCAAACTCTTCTGTCAGAAAGCTACCAGTGTTAAAAGGAAAACACTTTCCAATGCAGTAGAGTCTAACAGTCTTACATTTCAGCCCCTACTTCATCCATTCCCAGTCCTAATCCAAGTGTTGCTGTGCAGGAGATATACATTATATTACCAAAAGTATTGGGACGCTTGCCTTTACACCCACATGAACTTTAATGGCATCCCAGTCTTAGTCCCTAGGGTTCAATGTTGAGTTGGCCCACCTTTGCAGCTATAACAGCTTCAACTCTTCTGGGAAGAGTGTCCACAAGGTTTAGGAATGGGAATGTTTGACCATTCTTCCAGAAGCTCATTTGTGAGGTTAGGCACTGATGTAGACAAGAAGACCTGGATTGCAGTCTCCACTCTAATTCATCCAAAATGTGTTCCACTGGGTTGTGGCCAGGACTCTGAAGACCACTCAAGTTCCTCCATCCCAAACTTGCTCATCCATGTCTTTACGAACCTTTCTTTGTGCACTGTTACACAGTCATGTTGGAACAAGAGGGGCCATCCCCAAACTGTTCCCACAAAGTTGGGAGTAAGAAATTGTCCAAAATGTCTTGGTATGCTGATGCCTTTAGAGTTCCCTTCACTGGAACTAAGGGGCCAAGCCCAACCCCTGAAAAACAACCCCACATCCTAATCCCCCTCCACCAAATGATTAGGACCAGTGCACAAAGCAAGGTTCTTAAATACATGGATGAGTGAGTTTAGGGCGGAGGAACTTGACTGGCCTGCACAGAGTCCGAACCTCAACCCGATGGAACAAATTTGGGATAAATTAGAGCAAAGGCTGCGAGTCTGGCCTTCTTGTCCACATCTGTGTCTGATCTCACAAATGCGCTGGAAGAATGGTCAAACATTTCCATAGACACACTCCTAAACCTTGTGGACCGCTTTCCCAGAAGAGTTGAAGCTGTTATAGTTGCAATAGGTGGGCCAACTCAATATTAAATCTTACGGACTAAGACTGGGATGTCATTAAAGTTCATGTGTATGTAAAGGCAGGTGTACCAATACTTTTGGTAATATAGTGTATTAATATATAGAAAGAGTATTCTGTAGTATGGATTAAAAGTGATAAAAAAGCTGAATGTATTTGTTAATTAACCACTTCCATACCGGGCCTATTTTGGCACTTCTCTCCTACATGCAAAAATCATATTTTTTTTGCTAGAAAATTACTCAGAACCCCCAAATACTATATATGTTTTTTTTTAGCAAACACCCTAGGGAATAAAATGGTGGTAAGTGCAACTTTTTATCTCGCACGGTATTTGCGCAATAATTTTTCAAACGCCTTTTTTTTGGGGAAAAAAAGGTTTCATGAATTAAAAAATAACAAAACAGTAAAGTTAGCCCAATTTTTTTGTATAATGTGAAAGATTAAGTTAGGCCCAGTAAATAGATACCTAACATGTCACGCTTTAAAATTGCGCACACTCATGGAATGGCGCCAAACTTCAGTACTTAAAAATCTCCATAGGCGTCGCTTATTTTTTTTTTACAGGTTACCAGTTTAGAGTTACAGAGGAATGTTAGAATTAGTTCTGGCATTTTAACGCACACGGCGATACCTCACATGTGTGATTTGAACGGCGTTTACATATGTGGGCGGGACTTACGCGTGTGTTCGCTTCTGAGCGTTTAAAAAAACAAAATGTATTATTTTATTTTTTATTTTACTTAATTTATTTTATTTTTACACTTTTTTACATATTTTTTATCACTTTTATTCCTATTACAAGGAATGTAAACATCCCTTGTAATCAGAATGGTTTGTGCCAGGTACTCTTTATGGAGAGATATGGGGTCAATAAGACCCCACATCTCTCCTCCAGGCTGGAAAGCATGAGATTGTTAAAACAAATCATGGATCTCATGCTTTTAGCCGCGGTTGCGGCTTTGTTTACATTCCGGTACCCAGGCGTGACATCATAACAGCGCTCCCAGGCCTCCGACGATCATAGAGATGACTGGTGACCATCTGGTCACCAGTCATCTCTATGCATCCCATCCGGTGCCGGCAGATCGTTTCACCGGGTCTCCGATGGCACGGGAGAGCCCGGAGAAGCACCAGATGGTGGCGGGGGGGACGTCCCCTCCCGTTGCCTATAAGAACGATCAAGCGGCAGAACTGCCGCTATGATTGTTCTTATGGTGCACATGATCGCCGGCTGAAGAGATGGATATCAGAATGATGCCTGTATCTGCAGGCATCTTTCAGATATCCCCACTGAAAGTCTAGGACGTCATATGACGTCTTTGGGTGGGAAGTGGTTAAAAAAAAGATGATATGTGTACATACTTATCTGCTCTGTGCAATGGAGTTGTTCCCTACCTCCTCTTTGGTAGTTCCCCGCTAAAACTGTCTACTCCTTCTTCCTGCAGGTGCCCCCATAGCAACCCATGCACTATGGGGGCAGGTGCGCTCCTGAGCCGGTCTGTGTGCATCAATGCCTCCTGCTCCCTGCTCCCAGGATTTGACTGACAGCAGCAGGAGCCTATGGCTCCCACTGCTGCCTGTGTCTCCTTTGAGACCAGGAAATAAAGAGAGAAGAGATGCAGCCAGGACAGCACTGGATAGGTGACCACACTCATGTAAGTGTTTGGGTGGGGGAGAGACAGTGTGGAGTGTTTTTTTTTTTACCTTAATTTAGAGAATTTAGAGGACAGTGCAATTGTCAGTTGTTGTTTTTTTTACTTCATAGTTTGCTGGAAAGAGTGTATAGCATTGTGTAGAGGGTTCATCCAGAATTTGTCATGCTATTATCAGTATATCGTGATGCAATTTTAATGCATTTTGTGTGCATCGCATTTTCTGTATATTTTCTGCGTTTTCTGTATATTTCCCATGACATCAGTTGCTTTTCGGTTGCTGAATGAGTGCTTGAGTGCTGCTCAGATTACATTGCAAGCTTTTGTCGTTTCTGGTGATGTCGGCTCTTACTGACATCATTTTTGTGCTGGTAACTGCTATTCTGAGGTGTGTTAATTCTTTGTTGACTGCATGGTAAGGCAAAGGAAATTTTTGAACCTTATCTCAATATTTAAGATGATGCCTGGATACATTTTTTAGCAACAACCAAATGTCTATTGTATTGTAAGCTTATTTTATAGAGTTATGCACAATCTGCTGCATTCCACAGAGTATTTAACACCCCAGCCTGTATACCATTTACTGTAACATAGGTTGGGGTATGAAATCTCTACTCCTGAATCCACCTCTGACATTCCTTACTGCATATGTGCGACATATACGTTAGGTCCATATATATTTGGACACAGGCACAATTTGAGTTTTTCAGGTATTTACCAAAATTATATTCAAGCTATAGTTATATAATGGATAATAAAAAAGTAATAACGAAATTCAGCGCTGGAAAAATTAAAACTAAATAAACCTAAAAAATTGCAAGCCAGCACTGAAGGATAAATTCAAATACAAAATCCCAATAGTGATCAATGGTAATAAAGTGCAGCGCAAAAACATAAAATTTAAATAACATCAAAAGTGATTAAATATAAAAATTCTGATAATGACACAAAAAGAAGTCCATAAAGTGCATCAGTGAAAAGTCCAAAGGTGCTCCAAATAATGAAGTGACTATTAGTGATGAACATCAGAAACGGTGATCAACAGGAAAGGTTCCTCCACCACTAACTACAGATGGCCCCTCACCTCAGCCATTCGACCATGGCTAGGTCACAAAGCTTTTTGAAAACCTCCAAGGCAAGCACAGGACACTTCCAAGTTAAAGAGATGTACAGCAGGCAGCAGGCAGCAAAACGGCTCAGCACTCCCAGAGACCATGGAGAATTTATATAAAACAGAAAGGGGACAAACTAGTGCTCTCTGTCTTAAAACTGGATTTAATGAACGATATAAATCAAAATGAACTCACATTGAATAACACTCAGAGCCGAGTGTAGAGCGTGGCAGCACAGCACGGAGCTCCAGGGCTTCCGGATCTAACACAGCTCACACGTCAGCGTTGGGTCGGCGAGCGCGGGTGACGTCACGAAGCTCCTCCCCCTCGTACGCGTTAAGTTCCTATGGGCGGAACTTCCTCAGCGTGGGGTAGAGAGGCTAACGTGGACGTCCCGCGGCGTCATATATAGTGTATGGTTGCCATCGCAACACACCAATTCCTGCTAACCCGCGCCATCTAGTGGCCAATTAATAGAAAGGCAACTAATATGCAATAGCACAAAGCACAGGAGGAAACGGTCCACCTAATTAAAGAAGGACCGGCAGGTTTATGAATATGGAAAAAATAATTTTAAAATTATTTTAAACGTGACGTCAACCACGATCGCCTCACCATTACAATAAAGGATACCACTAAACTTAGCAGATACATCCAGTATAATTTAAAACATATTAAAAACATTTATATGAAACCATAAAAGGAAAATTAAAAAAATCTTAATCCATTTTTATACAGAACAAGTCTGCAATAGGTATATATAATATTACAATAATATACACACAGAATCTAGTCATATGAAAATGTAAAAGATAAAGATATATAATATTAAATATTAATATTAAAAAAGATAAAAATACTAAAATTTATTAAAAATACAAATATTCCCCAAATACTGAATAATACAAGATACAAAATTAACGATTAGAGATAAAACAATTAAGGTCGAACTCGACATTGAGGCCTAGTGGAGCCGAAACCTTGGTTTCATAAATCCAAAAAGATTCACGACGGCTAAGCTGTCGTATGTAATGTCCTCCTCTCCAATGTTTGGTGACCTTTTCAATGCCCCAAAATTTAAGATCTTTGGGATCTCTGCCATGGCATTCTCTAAAATGCTTAGAAACACTATGAGTCTTAATGCCACGTCGAATGTTGCTAATATGTTCTCCAACCCTTACATGCAACTCACGCGAGGTACGTCCGACATATTGCAATACACATTTACATTCAAGCATATAAACCACGCCCGTAGTCGAGCAGGTAATTAATTGCTTGATTGGATATTCCATTCCGGTAATATTGGAGATAAAGGACTTACGTTTCTTGATATTACGTTTGGCATGTTTACAAGTTGCGCATCTGCCACAGGCATAGAAACCAGATAAGAAATTAAAAAGTTTGGGTCTCGGGATGACTGGTGGATCTATCACCCCTGGAGCCAACCGATCCCTAAGTGAAGGGGCCTTCCTGTACACAAACTGTGGACGTTCTGGAAGAACCGGACCTAGGACCACATCTCCCTTTAAAACAGGCCAATGCTTGGCCACAATCCTTTCAAACTTTTTGTGTTGGATGTTATAATCCAACAACATTTTGTAATTAGATCTATCTATTTCAGCCGTCGGAGGTTTATCCATAATAATCAGATTCCTATCTAGGTTTTTGACCCTTTCCATCTCCTGACTCACGGAAGACCTGGAATAGCCTTTAGATACAAATCTAGTGGCCAATTCCTCAGACTGTACAGCATAATCGGAATCCAAAGCACAATTCCTACGAAGTCTGACGAACTGGCCACGAGGAATATTGCATAGCCACAATTTATGATGGCAGCTAGTTAAAGGGATATACCCATTTCGATCCACAGCCTTAAAGTGATTCCTAGTAGCCAACTTGGATCCAGATTTAAAGATCTCAAGATCTAGGAAAATTACCTGTTCAGGGGAAACTGTCCAAGTTAGGACAATACCTTTATCATTGGAGTTTAATTTAGCCATAAAAGTCTCCAATGAGGGCATATCACCCTCCCAGACCATCACTAAATCGTCTATATATCTGCGATAGCAGAGGAGCTGAGGCGGTGTATCGTGGAAGACTACATCCTGCTCCCAGTGGGCCATAAATAAATTGGCCACACTGGGAGCAAAACGAGCTCCCATCGCAACTCCTCGCTGCTGTAGGAAGAAATCCTTATTGAACCAAAAATAATTCTTCAATAGACAAAATCTCAAACTATCTAAAAGAAAACTGATATGTTCAGGATTCAAATCAGTGGACTCCAATGCCCATGCCACTGACGCCAAAGCTGCATCATGTCCAATTATGGTATACAAAGAGCCTACATCGGCAGTTACCAATATAGTACTCTCTGTACAAGGGATAGAGTTCAGGATCTGAATAATTTGCTTTGTATCCCGAAGATAAGCAGGTAACTTATGTACCAAAGGCTGCAAAAAGACATCCAGGTATTGTCCCAAACGGGACGTAACGGAATCAATTCCATTTACAATTGGACGGCCAGGAGGTCGTTCTGCGTCTTTATGCAATTTAGGAAGGAAATAAATTATCGGGGTCCGACAATGGAAAGGGTCTAAATAGGCCGCCTCCTTTTTGTTCAAAATACCCGAATCCTTACCTCCCTTAATCAAAAAATGAAGCTCATTTTTATATTTAACCATTGGGTCACTACGTAACAAAAGATACGTGTCATGATCACCCAGCAACCTACACATCTCCTCAAAATAATAGGCCTTGCTGAGGACCACCAAACCACCCCCCTTATCAGCGGGGCGGATTACAATGTTATTACGTTGTTCCAACGACACAATACCTCGTTGGATACACTGAGAATCTCTCACTTTTCTGATCCTAAGATTATCAAGATCTTTACATACCAAATTCCGAAAAACTTCCAGATGTTTGGTGTCAGTATTATGGGGATTAAAAACAGACTTATTTCTCAAACCCGAATGCTTAGAAGCCATAGAGAGAGTCCTTTCCATAGGATTAGAGAGAAAATATTTTTTTAAATTTAAATTCCTCACATATTTCTGGACGTTCACATATGTTTCGAATTTATTTAAATTACGTATTGGTGCGAATTTCAGACCTTTGTCCAAAACCCTCATTTCATCTCCAGTAAGGGTCACCCCACTAAGATTGAAAATCACGGTACCGATCATGACCTTGGCCTTTTGGATTCGTCTCCCCCCTCTGACTCCTCTTGGTTTTTTCGTTTTGGTCGAGACTGTCCCATTGTAGGGGGTACATAAACTGAAGGAGGAGGGTAAGGGATGGGCGGAGGTTCCATCCATTCGCCAGTCCATGCTGGTGGGCAAGGCGGAGGCGTGGTTTATATGCTTGAATGTAAATGTGGATTGCAATATGTCGGACGTACCTCGCGTGAGTTGCATGTAAGGGTTGGAGAACATATTAGCAACATTCGACGTGGCATTAAGACTCATAGTGTTTCTAAGCATTTTAGAGAATGCCATGGCAGAGATCCCAAAGATCTTAAATTTTGGGGCATTGAAAAGGTCACCAAACATTGGAGAGGAGGACATTACATACGACAGCTTAGCCGTCGTGAATCTTTTTGGATTTATGAAACCAAGGTTTCGGCTCCACTAGGCCTCAATGTCGAGTTCGACCTTAATTGTTTTATCTCTAATCGTTAATTTTGTATCTTGTATTATTCAGTATTTGGGGAATATTTGTATTTTTAATAAATTTTAGTATTTTTATCTTTTTTAATATTAATATTTAATATTATATATCTTTATCTTTTACATTTTCATATGACTAGATTCTGTGTGTATATTATTGTAATATTATATATACCTATTGCAGACTTGTTCTGTATAAAAAGGGATTAAGATTTTTTTAATTTTCCTTTTATGGTTTCATATAAATGTTTTTAATATGTTTTAAATTATACTGGATGTATCTGCTAAGTTTAGTGGTATCCTTTATTGTAATGGTGAGGCGATCGTGGTTGACGTCACGTTTAAAATAATTTTTAAATTATTTTTTCCATATTCATAAACCTGCCGGTCCTTCTTTAATTAGGTGGACCGTTTCCTCCTGTGCTTTGTGCTATTGCATATTAGTTGCCTTTCTATTAATTGGCCACTAGATGGCGCGGGTTAGCAGGAATTGGTGTGTTGCGATGGCAACCATACACTATATATGACGCCGCGGGACGTCCACGTTAGCCTCTCTACCCCACGCTGAGGAAGTTCCGCCCATAGGAACGTAACGCGTACGAGGGGGAGGAGCTTCGTGACGTCACCCGCGCTCGCCGACCCAACGCTGACGTGTGAGCTGTGTTAGATCCGGAAGCCCTGGAGCTCCGTGCTGTGCTGCCACGCTCTACACTCGGCTCTGAGTGTTATTCAATGTGAGTTCATTTTGATTTATATCGTTCATTAAATCCAGTTTTAAGACAGAGAGCACTAGTTTGTCCCCTTTCTGTTTTATATAAATTCTCCATGGTCTCTGGGAGTGCTGAGCCGTTTTGCTGCCTGCTGCCTGCTGTACATCTCTTTAACTTGGAAGTGTCCTGTGCTTGCCTTGGAGGTTTTCAAAAAGCTTTGTGACCTAGCCATGGTCGAATGGCTGAGGTGAGGGGCCATCTGTAGTTAGTGGTGGAGGAACCTTTCCTGTTGATCACCGTTTCTGATGTTCATCACTAATAGTCACTTCATTATTTGGAGCACCTTTGGACTTTTCACTGATGCACTTTATGGACTTCTTTTTGTGTCATTATCAGAATTTTTATATTTAATCACTTTTGATGTTATTACCATTGATATAATGGATAATGACTGAAAGTGCACACTCTCAGGTTTAATTTGAGGTTATGTACATCAAAATCTAAAGAAGGTTTTAGTATCTACAGCTCTTAAGAATAGCCACCCCCCCCCCCCTTTTTCATGGGACCAAAAGTAATTCGATATTTGAATCAAAAGCTGTTTTATGGCCAACCTGGTTGGGCTACTCCTTCATTATTTCTTTATCAATTAAGCAGGTAAAAGGTCTGGCGTTGATTCTAAGTGTGGTATCTTTGCATTTTGAATCTATTGCCATGAACCTACATCATGCATTCAAAGAAGCTGCTCATGCAAGTGCAACAGGCTGCTGTAAGGCTTCAAAAACTAAGCAAATCCATCAGAGAGATAGCAGCAACATTAGGAGAGGCCAAATCAACAGTTTATTACATTCTGATGAAAGAACGCACTGGTGAGCTTAGCAACATAAAAAGGCCTGGACATCCACCGAAGACAACACTGGTGGATAATCGCAGGATCCTCTTCTTGGTAAAGAATAACACATTCATAACATCCAGACAAGTGAAGGACACTCTCCAGGAGGTGGACGTATCATTTTTAAAGTCTACAATCAAGAGAAGACGTCACAAGAGCAAATACAGAGGGTTCACCACAAGGTGCAAACCAATCATAACCTGAAGAATAGAAAAGTCAATTTAGATTTTGCCAAAAAACGTCTAAAAAAGCCAGACCAGTTCAGGAAAAGCATTCTTTGGACGGATGAAACTAAGTTTAATCTGTAACAGAAAGAAAAATGTGTGGAGAAGACTTGGAACAGCTTATGATCCAAAGCACACAACGTCATCTGTAAAACATGGTGGAGGCAGTGTGATGGCATGGGCATGCATGGCTTCCAGTGACACTGGGTCATTGGTATTTAATGATGATGTGACAGAAGACAGAAGCAGCTAGATGAATTATGCAATGTTTAGAGATGTACTGTCGGCCCATATTCAGCCAAATGCAGCAAACTTAATTGGACGGCGCTTTGCAGCACAGATGGACAATGATACAAAACAACACTGCAAAAGAAACCCAGGAGCTTTTGATGGAAAATAAGTGGAATATTCTGCAATGGCCGAGTCAATCACTTGATCTCATCCCAATTAAGCATGCATTTCACGTGCTGAAGGCAAAACTAAAGGTAGAAAGACCCACAAACAAAGAACAACTGAAGATGGCTGTAGTTAGAGACTGGCAAAGCATCAGAATAGAGGAAACCCAGTCAGTGGTAATGCCCATGGGTTCAAGACTTCAGGTAGTCATTGCTAGTAAAGGATTCTCAACAACATATAAAAAAATTACTATTTTATTTATGATTATATTCATTTGTCCAAATACATTTGAGCCCCTGAAAAGGGGAAGACTGTGCATACAAATGTTTGCCTTTCCTAAAAATTGTAGTTGATATTAATGTTTAACCCCTTAAATTAAAGCTGAAAGCCTGCACTTGAAATTAATTTGTATTGTTTTGTTTTAGTTTTATTCTGGTGGCATACAGAGCCAAAAGTATAAAAAAATGTGCATGTGTCCAAATATATATGGACCTAACTGTTTATATAGTACAGTACATGACAGACAGACAGACAGACAGACATTTTTTATTTCAAATCTGGAACTGCAGTTTAAAGCATGTAGGGTGTCAGTTTTACCTCTGTTAAGTAAACTACTGTAATGACTATTTCAATTTCAAACAATGAATTATGTTCATGTGCACTTCACTCAATCAATCATGTGCAAAATAAATAAACAGGAATTTGTTTTTGACATGACTAGTTAAAAGAATATTCACACAATTTATTGTGTGAAGCTTCTCTGCCTCACTGTCACTTTGGCATGATTAGAGAAGAAAAGAGTTGCTGATATGTGAGCAATGGTATAATATTATAATATGACATACATTCCACATCAATAACTGTGCTACCAAAATGAGTGTGGGCTGTAAATTTCCTTCACCATTGTTCACCTTTCTGCTTGCCAGAGGCTCTCATTTTACTGAAGCCCAGAGCCCCTGAACAGCAGTAAATCTTTAGGCTGTCAGCAGATTGGCCTCCACAAATTCGGCACAGTGCCTAAAAAGAGAGTAACTTTGCATGTGCAGAGCAGGGTGAGACAGTGTATTACTGGATTTTTAACAGTATAGGCACTTATTTTTAATGTTTTACATATCTATACCTACAAAAGGGGCCACACTGAAGTGATCTAGCAGGACTTCATTTTCTGACTAAAGTTCCACTTTAAATACTTGTTTTCCATGGCCTCTTGTGGGGAGTGATGGCCCAGTTTGGCTAGTTTGAATTGGTAAAGAACTTCTCTCCTCCCAGAAGTGAATAAAAGCTGTGTTTCGAACTTGAAACAGGAGTCAGGGATGTGCTGGATCTTGGTGGCATCTGAAAATAGGAAGGTGGCAGGTGAAGGAGATTGTAATGGACTGGAGGCTGAAAAGGAGCATGAACAGGAAAAGGTGATGCTAGCTATGGTGGAGAATAATGCTAGAAGTAATAAGTTTGATAGCTATAGGGGTAAAATAGTGCTGGAGGAAAAAGGCTATGGGTGATAGGGGAGGATTGGGATGGGAAGATCTGGACACAATGGTACATTGGATTCTTCTCCAATAATGTGTTAAAGCGGAGGTTCGCCCTTAAACTGACTAGCTATGCTATCTGCAGCCTTAATAAAGGCTTGTAGCGTTGTCATTTTTTTTTAAATCTGTACACTTACCTGTCTTCAGCCTCACTTCCGGGTCTTCTTCCTTGCGGGGAGTGGGCGTGTCGCTCCTTTTCCCCGACGGGGAGCTCTGCGCAATGTCTCCTGGGAGTGAGTGTTGATCCTCCCAGGAGACGCGCTGTGCTCGAGGCATAGATGATTGACGTGCGGGTAAATCGTGTCATGCCTTCCGAAAATATCCGAGGGGGACTCGGCTCTTTACGCCGCTATACGGAGCCTGCACCTGCCGTGTGGAGCTGACTGCGCAGGCGCCGTACAGTGCCAACTCGCAGCTCGGCTATTTCCGGAAATCTGGTGACGCGCGTTGTGCGACAGGGGAACTGTTTCACAAGCCCTCAATCATCTAATCCAAGCATAGGAACGCCCAGTCAGTCCAGAACCCGGAAGCCCTGGACAAAATAAAAATATAACGGTATGTACGGGGAGAAAAAAAAGACCTACATACAGTAAATGACCTTAGTATGCTGAGTCTACTGGATTTAATTTTAGAATTTTTTTTTTGGGTGAACCCCGTTTTAAGAACCCCTAGAAATTGGTCTTCTCCAATACAAAAATGACTTTGGCTTAAGGGGTGACAAGAAGCCAGTGGTCTGAATCTGCATGGTGACTGTAAAGGACTCTGCATCCTGCATCACCTCAACACTTATAAATATAACAATGAAATAGAGCAAGAAATAGAGCAGACATTATAAATAGTGATGGGTGAATGTGCTTGGGTTCGATTTGAAAGTAGAATTAGCAAATTGCAAACTTTAATGCCAGTAAAGTCAATGGGAGAGGAATCTTGAAAATACATTCTGGCTATTTTCCATGCTAATAGGTAAGGGATTGTCAAAAAGAAAAAGGGCACGGGGAGATGGAGTT
The DNA here is from genome assembly GCF_905171775.1 of Rana temporaria. NCBI lineage: Eukaryota > Metazoa > Chordata > Amphibia > Anura > Ranidae > Rana > Rana temporaria. Next base: position 323,954,836 of record NC_053493.1, read on the forward strand.
TGCCAGGGGGGGCATGTACCAATGCGCCAATGCAAATAAATAAGTAAAAAATAAAACTGCTCAGTAAGGAGCAGATTTTTTTTTTCAGGGCTTGAAGGGAAAACTTAAAAATGCACAATTCCTTTAAATAACATGTTAGGGAATGCCTTAAACCTGCCCGTGAAAGGGCACACTTGTAGGATGTACTATAGCAAAAACAATTACATTATTTTAGTCTATGACATCAGTCAGCAGAAAGAAAAAAAAATAATTGTCATGGGGTTCCTCCAAATCTATACCAGACCCTTGTCTGAAAAGACAGGGTCAGCGAGCGTGTGCTCCCCTCCTCCTGAACCATGGAAGGCAACAAGGCCTGGACATGAGTAAGCTACCCTCCCAACCCCCCCCCCCCCTGGCAAGGAATCATGTCCCCATGTGGACAAGAACTTCTTCTCTACAACCCTGGTTCGGTGGTTGTGAGGGTTTGCAAGGAGACATCAGAATCTAGAAGCCTCCTTTAAAATGAAGGGTCATCCAGATATCTATCCCCTCAACCTGAATGAGTAAGGGGTACATAGTACTCCTGGTTACTTATTCGCCAAAAAAAGGAAATTGTAAACAAACACACACCATGATCAAGTCAATTATTAAAAAAAGTTCCATGGTATAAATCCATTGTCAATCCAATTGTCCAGCAATATTTCATCTCAAGAGGTATTTCTGATTCATACTACCGGCCATGGTAGATGGGAACTACAATTTTACCTATATAAATGTGGAATCCCAGGGTAGCATCAGTGATCCTTTCACCTTCATCCATTCAAACTTGGACAGCAGTTAGGAAAAAATAACTAAATATGCCTGTTGACAGACCCAGCTCTTGTTCAACAGAGCAGCCTTACCCAATGCTCGCCTACCTCATTTTATTGCAACAAACAATAACACAGCATGTTGTTGAGAACAGGCCCTTCACAAAGAAAGCCCTTTTGCTCAGCCCTTAGAGTTGTCACCAGAACAAGAGAAAACCTTCCAATGAGGGCACATTTTTTAGACAACTGTCTAAGATTTGAATTCACTATTTAGTAAACTTTCTGTTGTGCCTCTAGGACAGGAAGTAAATGGAAATTTCCCCAGCAGCACACAGACAACAGGAAATTACCTAGCAAGGGTTTAAAGTCTTCCCTGCTCTAGTTTTGGCTATACATATACTTTACAGATCCTGTCAACACAGGGTCACTTTGTAGATAAAAGTATACCTGTAAAAAAAAGGCAATATAGTTTGCTTCCTGGTGGCCTGTTTGTTGAAATGTCACCTCTGGAAGGTTTCCCCTGCAGGTATCTGACAGTCACTTGAGTCAAATATCTGCTTTCCTCACTGCACTTAGTGGTTACTCCTACTGACTTGTATGACTAGTTTAGACATAGTAGACAGTGAAAGAAACCACTACAGGCAACAGGAACCCGGAATTCGACACATCTGGAAATGGCCGGGGTCCGGGGAGCAGCAAAAAGGCAGCATTTCAACAAATGGGCTCCCAAAAATGTAAGTATATTGCCTCTTTTGTTACAAGTATGTTTTTATATACAAAGTGGCTCTGTGCTGACTGTAAAGACAAACACTTTAGAAAAACTTCAATAAATACCCTGCTGCAGGATGATCACTACACAACAGAAAAGTATATATATGATTGAACACTGTAGGATACATGGGCAATTTATATCTAGCACCATCACAGTTTAGTGCAATTAACACGTTTTTTTGTTTTGTTTAGATCAGTGGTTCCCAACCTTTCTAGTGTCGTGACCCCTTGATAAAATTTCCTAAGTTGTGGGGACCCCAACAGTAAAATTATTTTCTTACCGTGGGCTGTCGGCACCCAAGGCAAGACAAGTAATTTGCACCCCTAACCCACGGACATTTAGTGGTTCCTGAGTCCCTTCCACTCATACAGTATTGAAACCTCTTATGGCACATTTTAGGGTGTTCTCCTTTCTTTCTCTTTTATCTCTCCCTATCCAAATTTCTTGTCCCCTCCCCCATCTCTCTCTCTAGCCATCTTTCTTGTTCCTTCTCTGCCTTTTTCTTTGTTCCTCCCCCTCTTTTCCTCTCCCTTCCATGTATTCTCTATTTTTATTCTTTCTCTTACTCCTTGGTGGGGGGAATTGGATGAGAGGCAGTGCTGGTGGGGGTTGGGATGAGTGGCAGTGCTGGTGGGAGTTCTGATCAGCCAACTTAGGTTCTCTTGATCAAGGTCATCTGCTGATCTGAGAACTGTAGTGGGGACTTTTAATGGCAACTATAATCGCAGGTAGTGTTACTCACTGTGTCTCCGACTTTGTGGCATCTCATAGCAGTGACACCTATGCCGAAATCAGGAGATAGGGTCTCCTCCAGCCTCTTCCACTTCACATTCCTCACCAGTCAGCTGACCTCTAGTCTCTGCACCCAAGCCATGCCATGAACTGAATGGGCAGCTGCAAAGGGGCTGAGTGGGCGGCCACGGGTTCCAGGAACAGCGGTGCTGGGCAGCCCCAAAAAGGCTGGGAAAGTTGTGCAGGCTTCAGGAACAGCCCAGGATCCGGAGACCCCTGGAAAATCATCATTCGACCCCCGAGGGGGTCCCGACCCCAGGTTGAAAACCACTGGTTTAGATTGTGAAAGAGTTTTCAATTGTGGTTTGTTCCCCTTCTCCTTCTTTAAGGTCTGATTTTGGTCACCTGGAAAAGAAATAGGTACTGATCGTTACTGTGTCCATTCCTCACTGAAGCCTAGTAAACTATTTACTAGGCTTCAGTTTGTAAATGAACAGGCAGTCTCGCAGCGCATCCAATAGATTCATCTGTGCAGCTGAAGCTGCAGAGAAAGGGATTGATTAATACATGTTCTTAGTCCCTTTCCCAGTCACAACAGGGCAGTTAAAAACATTTTACATAAATAAAAAATAAAAAAATCTAACAAACATTTAACAAAAAGTTAAGGACTTGTTTACATGTGCTTTGCCAAGGCTGAGAAGCATTGCATTGTGGCTCTGGTATATGTACACTCAAAACCACTGCCTCAGTTGCTAAAGGGGGTAGTGGGGGTTTTCCGCCCCCCAACCTCAAGTATGAATTAGCCCTGAGGACTAATTAACACAGGTACACAGCGGCTGTACAAACACAGCCACTGGACTTAATTTGGTAGGTGTGGGTTTGTTACCCTAAATGCACACTGTCTTTTTTTGGGGGGACGTACACCTGTACCCACACGCCTGTCAAATTAGGACCTACAGCTGTGTTCATGCAGCAGCAGTGTCCCTGTAGAGTTACATAGGCTGACTGCACACAGCTCCAGATGGCTCCAGCCACATAAACAAATCTCTGATTTGCATTTTACAAGCCACAGCACAAATATGAATGAGCCCCAATACCTCATTCACAAACAGAGCTTTAGCGGGAATTTTGTTGTTTTTGTGTAATGATTTTTGTGTATTTTTAGTAAAAATATAATGTGATATTTTCGGGCCAAGTATTTCTATCAGCAGCCCTGTGCAGCAAACCCATCTTTGTTGAGAATGTTACTGTAAAAAGATTCAACATACATAGTGACTAGCAGTGTGTTTGGTGGTAATTCCCTGCCCATACATGGTTCAAATCTGAGACAGTTCCTGCTGAACCGGCCGAGATTTGAACTGTCTATGGCCGACTTAACTATCCAAGTTTAATTACCATTGTTGTGTATGTTTGTGTTTTTCTTTTCCTCAGAGATTATCTTACTTAACATTCTGATAAAACTTTGTGAATTAGTAATGCTTGGACCTTGAAGAAGGAGGGAACAACCCAAAAGCTTGTCCTAAAAATGTTGATGTTATTGTAAGTTTTACACATTTCGGTGTCATTTTCTTTTTTAAGGTGGAACTCCACTTTAAGCACCTCTTATGTAAAATCAAACAACTTGCTTCAGTAAAATTATTCTCTACTTCTGTAACAACGTTCAAGTCCACATCTAGGTTTGAATTGTGTTCTGTATCTTTATTACAAATCAGTAAGTTTTATATTTTCCAAGTACAGGAAATGCACAGCAAGGATTTTGATAATAAAATATTAATTCCTGGTATGATTAATTTCCCATATAAAAATACACATGAGTGCCTCTAATAAATGTGACAAGAGTATTATGTCTTGAATGACATTTCTTGAGAAATATATTACTCTACCAAATGTGCAGCATTATGGCTGCTATACCACCCGGGTTTAGCACAAATAATAGAGATTGTGCAATCAGATCATAATGTGTGTAGTCAGCTTAAAACCTGATCTGTCTGATAAGGGATCAGTCACTTGAGTTCCACAAACAGGCTTCTTTCAGCATTCTTTCAGCTGGTAGTGAAATTAAAAACAAAACTAGTGCCCTGGCTTGGTATAAAACTTAAAAATATTAAAATAAATATGCTGTAAAAATGAATCCTCCTCAGGCCACTCTATATATATATATATATATATATATATATATATATATATATATATATATATATATATATATATATATATAAATGATCTGGAGAAGAGCATATGCGATAACCACCACCACGAATTAATAAAATTTGGAGGCTAACCACATGGCAAGCAATAAATGCTTGCGGCTGCAAACCCCAGCCAGGGCCTTTAAACGATCCTCACAGGGGGGGGGGGGGTGAATGTTGAGACCTCCAACGAATCCACGGTATTGAAGCGTGTCACAAGAAAAACACTCAATGGTGAAGTATGACAAGAACCGGCACACACATGAGGTAAAATGTGACTTATGGAACCACCACCACCAACACCCTATAGACAGGAGGCTTACCAGAGCGTGTTAGTAAAACAGCGGTGGTGGTGGTTCCATAAGTTTCTTGTGACACGCTTCAATACCGTGGATTCGTTGGAGGTCTCAACATTCATCCCCCCCCCTGTGAGGACCGTTTAAAGGCCCTGGCTGGGGTTTGCAGCCGCAAGCATTTATTGCTTGCCATGTGGTAAGCCTCCAATTTTTATTAATTCGTGGTGGTGGTTATCGCATATGCTCTTCTCCAGATCATTTATTCACTACACTATGAACTATATCTATTGCGGATATACTGGGACTGAGTTTTCTATTTTCACAGCTTCCCATTGATTTTGGGTCTATTGGCATCAATTTCATGCATTATATCTCACATCAATTTTACTGTTTAGTTATACATATTTAAATCAGCGCAACTTCTCCTTTTTTCCTTGCTTGTATTGTGTATGTATGACACTTTGTTGTTGCAGCTCTGTTAGTGATTTTTGGTGTTTTTAGCGCGGTAATCTTTTTCTGTTTCCATATATATATATATATATATATATATATATATATATATATATATATATATATATATATATATACACACTGCTCAAAAAATTAAAGGAACACTTTGAAAACATCAGATCTCAACGGGTAAAAATATCATGCTGGATATCTATACTGATATGGACTGGGTAATGTGTTAGGAATGAAAGGATGGCACATCATTTGATGGAAATTAAAAATTATCCACCTACAGAGGGCTGAATTAAAAAAACAAAACGAAAAAAAATGCAGCAAGCTAGTCCATTTTGCTGAAATTTCATTGCAAAAACTCAAAATGGTCCTCAGTAGTTTGTATGGCCCCCAAGTGCTTGTATGCATGCCTGAAAACATCAGGGCATGCTCCTAATGAGACGACAGATGGTGTCCTGGGGTATTTCCTCCCAGATCTGGACCAGAGCATCACTGAGCTCCTGAACAGACTGAGGTGCAACCAGGCGGCACCGGATGGACCGAAACATAATGTCCCAGAGGTGTTCTTTTGGATTTAGTTCAGGGGAGCGTGGGGGCCATTCAATGGTATCAATTTCTTCATCCTCCAGGAACTGGCTGCATGCTCTCACCACATGAGGCCAGGCATTGTCGTGCACCAGGAGGAACCCAGGACCCACTGCACCAGCGTAGGGTCTGACAGTGGGTCCAAGGATTTCATCCCGATACCTAATGGCAGTCAGGGTGCCATTGTGTAGCCTGTAGAGGTCTGTGCGTCCCTCCATGGATATGCCTCCCAGACCATCACTCACCCACCACCAAACCGGTTATGCTGAACGATGTTACAGGCAGCATGAAGTTCTCAGCGGCTTCTCTAGACCCTTTCACGTCTGTCACACATGCTCAGGGTGAACCTTCTCTCATCTGTGAAAAGCATGGGGCACCGGTGGCGGACCTGCCAATTCTGGTGTTCAATGGAAAATGGCAATCGAGTTCCACAGTGTCCGGCAGTGAGCACAGAGCACACTAGAGGACACCAGGCCCTCAGGCCACCCCCATGAAGTCTGTTTCTGATTGTTTGGTCAGAGACATTCACACCAGTGGCCTGCTGGAGGTCATTTTGTAGGGCTCTGGCAGTGCTCATCCTGTTCCTCCTTGCACAAAGCAGCAGATACTGTTCCTGCTGATGGGTTAAGGACCTTCCACGGCTCTGTCCAGCTCTCCTAGAGTAACTGCCTCTCTCTTGGAATCTCCTCCATGCTCTTGAGACTGTGCTGGGAGACACAGCAAACCTTCTGGTAATGACACATATTGATGTGCCATCCTGGAGGAGTTGAACTGCCTGTGCAACCTTTATAGGGTCCAAGTATCACCTCGTGCTACCAGTAGTGACACTGACCCTAGCCAAATTCAAAACTAGTGAAAAACTGTCCGAAAGGATGAGTAGGGAAAAAAAATGTCAGACACCTCCACCTGAAAAAACATTCCTGTTTTGGAGGTCGTCTCATTGTTGCCCATCTAGAGCACCTGTTGTTAATTTCAATTAACAGCAAAGCAGCTGAAACTGATTAACAACCCCCTCTGTATACACTACTGAGGGGAAGATCTGAAATGAGGGGAAGCTCTGTTGATTTTATCATCCAATTTTTTCAGTGTACTTGTAGTGCATAGTGTATTTGCCTTTTCATAAATAACCCCCAATGTGTTCAATATTTCAAGTGTCAGAGACATATATTGCACCAAATATTCAATCCATGTAAACATAAGGTCTTCCCCATGCTAATGTATGACGTATTTTACTCTGACAACAGTCACTGGGCTTACTGTAGGTGCAAACAGACTGCAATGGCCAACAAACTGTAATGGAAGTGTTTTAAACTCACACAATAGATTGTACAATCTCCTTTAGACTTACTAAAACAATCAGATTGTGTAGTATATGGCCACCTTAAACAAAATGGGGAAGGACATAAAGGGAAGGGGACCAGAGAGGCCATCCCAAAGGGAAAGAGTTGTATATGGAGAACCAACAACAGAATAACATGTAATAGCATAGACTTTATTGTACACAAATTTCAATTGCCAAAAAATAGAGAGGAACAATGGCCCACCCCTCCAAACACCAATTGAAAATGGTTTAAAAAGACAACATTGTCATTCATACTCAGCAGAACACTACTCACATATGCAGGTATTCCACAGTTAACCTATATACACTCTTCCTAGTGTTTAAGGCCTTAGAGGTCTAGGTAGGGGGTCATTTGGTGCTAAGCACTACTTGTCCCTTACGGGGCAAATTGTAGGCTATTCGCAACACTGTATTACCTCTGACAGTTACGTATAACACGGCTCTCGGCTTAAAAATACACAGATAGGAAGAAATTGACAATATTAAGGTTAGTCAACTGCAGTCTGACATGAAACCTAAATTGCTAATTAGCATCTTCAAAGGGGGCCCAGATGTACCCCTAGATGGGTGTTGGTATGTGGACAGACATGGTGTGAGGATAATGTCCAAAACTGTACATTGCAACAGGTCGGGCAATATTAGTTGATGCACTCCCTGACTCTCATGTAGTTGATTCTCATAGTCCGTTTACAGGTATTCCAAAAGATCCAAACATGTGGAAAGTATGTAAATGACATTCAATAGCTGTTCCATATAACAGACTGTTAATGACAACTCAACTACTTGAATCCATAGCAGTATGGACCCTGTGGATAGCTAGGTAACCTAGCTTTAAGGATATGGACCGACACAGAGACAGCTTCAAATGTAAACTACTTTCCCATGTGGAGAAAAGCAACACTGTCATCATATTAATAGAGAGTTTGACTGAGTGTCAGTATGGACTGCAAAGTCTGCCCCGGTGTATGATGGATATGGAAGGAGCCAAAACAGCAATGCTGATGTCCTTTACACAGCTTATCCTTCTATCATTCCCCAATTAGCGGTGGCATAACTCCAGACACTTTCTCCAAAAAGGCTGACTGATTTCCAGCTGCCTCGTGTTGGAAGCTGTATGGTGTGTACGGTCCCGCCTAATGACGGCATGCAGCAGCTGTGGTATGTCAGGACCTTGTGTCTAGCAACGCTTGTACGATGGACCGCAGAGTGAGGCTCGGCATCCTGTTGCGCTTGTTACGTAAATGCATTTTGCATACTTCTACGTATGCTTTGTTAGGACGTAATGACAAAACACATTGAAGGAGTATGAGAGGGTCTGTTCCTACTCTGGCTTTGTGAGTTTATGAATACATACAGTGCTGTGAAAAAGTATTTGCCCCTTCCTGATTAGAATTTTTTTGCATATTTCTAACACTTAAATGATTCAGATCAAACAAATTTTAATATTACACAAAGATAACCCAAGTAAATAGTAAATAGGAAAGGTTTCAAAGCCATTTCTAAGGCTTTGGAACTCCAATGGAGCCATGATCCACAAATGGAAATAACTTGGAACAGGAGTAGCCAGCCTAAAAAAAGCAATGTAAAAGACTCATTGCCAGACAAACATGCAAAAAAATCAGAAATACTTTTTCAAAGCATTGTGTAATACAAAGTTTAAAAAATGACATCATTGAATGACATAATTGATTGTGGCTGTACATCATAGACCATTTTTTTATGTTTTTTTTTAAAGGGTTTTTACTGTGTACATTTTTTGTGAATGAGTAAGGGTACTGTGTACCCCCTACTCTTTCATATGGGAGGGGCCAGCAGCTGGAAGCCCCTTATTAATAAAGGTGGATTCTAGATGCTGATAAGCTCCCCCACCCACAGACCCCCCCCACAACCACAAGGCTAGGGTTGTGGGACGAGTTAATTTTCCTCATAAATATGTTGAAGGCATGTGGCCTGGTATAGTTCAGGGGGGGGGGGCAATGCCTTTATCAGGGCCTGAAAATCCCTAATACCAAAGTATATGAAAAGCAAAATATGACTGGGTAATGTTTTTTTCCCTTTTATTTTTATAGCAAACTGTAGTTGGGTTTTAACACTGTAAACACTAAATCATCAACTAAGGAAAGCCATAATGTTTCCAAGATGTCATGTGTTTAAATCTTTTAATGCCACCTTTGTTATTGCAAAGGAAGGGCAGTAGAATGCCGAGAACAATCTGCTGCAATGTGTTTATCTGCCCTCCTGGAGTTCAGCTTTAAAGGGTAAGTTCAACTTTACAGAAAAATCAGTAAGGTGAACTTACACGGGACCCCCTCCTTGACCCCCAGTCCCGCTGACCTGAACCGCAGCAATCTTCCGTTCTAAGCCCCAGTATATCCGTGTCAGTAGTCCGGGGCTTAGAAATCCCCTAAGTGGTATCTCCAAAATGTAACTCGTCAGGAGGGACGTTTTGGAGCGCTGTCACATGGGTGGCACCGACCAATCAGCAGCCGCATAGCCTGTTCTATCATTCACTTCCTGGTTTGCGGTGCTCGTTCATGTAAGTATTATATATACAATATATTGCGCTAAACTAATACAATGTTGGATGTTGATGAAGAAACCGTGAAAAGTAGTATTAATTAATTAGGGCAGCCAACACACCAATGAATAAAAAGGTAAAAATATAAAAAGAAGAAAAAGTGCAGCGCCAAAATTGCTTGAATATGTGTAATCCACCAATCAAGGTGGTATTAAAGTGTAATGAGATCACACCATAGGAAAAAACCCACAAGTGATCTCAAGTGAACATGTAATAACACCGTGCAAGATCATATATCAAAAAATGAACTCTAAGGGTCGGTGGTGATGAGCCAAAACAACCAAGTGAAAAAATTAAACAAATCAGTCCAGTGATTGTCAAATTACATAAAATAAATGCAGGATAAAAGTCCAATCCCATATTTGTATATGGATGGTCCTTAAGCTCTCATGGATGCATACAGGTCCCCTCTGTCAACCATATCTGCTGGCAGAGGACAGCCTGAAGCTGGTATACAGCTGTCCACGGCCAAGTAGAGGTGGGAGAGAAACCTAAACTGTTCCTGGTAATAGGACTATCGAGCAACTGATTTGGTGTTTCCTCTTTTTTTCTCTCTCCCCATAATTGGAGTTTTTTTGGAGCATCCCCCCCACGTCATTCCATTGGAGATTCCTGTGGCTACTCTCATCAATCAATCTCTTGATTCCATCTGGAACATCACCTTAAGGAGTCATATCCATATCGGTGTCCAAGGAGGGCGTTCGGCCCATACAAGCTTTTGGGATCCACCCACTGTACGGTGAGTTGTGGGTCAACGCCATTCGGTAAGCGTATTCTAACCTTACTTTACCTGCCAAGAATTATCTGCCTGGATTTATGATATGGTTGACAGAGGGGACCTGTATTCATCCATGAGAGCTTAAGGACCATCCATATACACATATGGGATTGGACTTTTATCCTGCATTTATTTTATGTAATTTGACAATCACTGGACTGATTTGTTTAATTTTTTCACTTGGTTGTATTGGCTCATCACCACCGACCCTTAGAGTTCATTTTTTGATATATGATCTTGCACGGTGTTATTACATGTTCACTTGAGATCACTTGTGGGTTTTTTCCTATGGTGTGATCTCATTACACTTTAATACCACCTTGATTGGTGGATTACACATATTCAAGCAATTTTGGCGCTGCACTTTTTCTACTCGTTCATGTAAGAACTACATTTCCCAGTATGCATTGCGGCATGCCCAGTAATTCACACCACCTTGAAGTCTCTAACACATAGAGAGTGTCCTGCCGCACCGATGTAGTTCCCAGGAGGGGGCGAGCACGTCACTGACCACCGCAGTAAAGCCTCCCTTCACGGTCGTGAGTAACAATCAGACAAGCAGGAAGTGAACAGAACAGAGAAGAAAAAGCAACTTCTGAGCAAAAACGAACAAAGGATGCTTATTATGAAAAAAATCATTATTTTACAACCCCTTTAACACAGTTTAACGTTTGATATATAATATTCAGTTTGAAGGTTATATTCTGCATAGGAAAAATACAATTACTTTAATTTTTTATTTTTTTTGGGAAGTTCCTAATGTGCATCTTAGCACATTTATAAAAATTGTCTTGGTGGGGAAAGGTGAAAGGGTTAATCAGTTTAGCTTTACACAACCACTGGGTGTTTAGGTGTCACTAGGGTTTGCTAAAAGCTGATATCTAGTTGGTTATTGGGGTCGCTATACTAAATTGGTTCACTGGTGTCTTTTTATAAATCAAGGTAGCTTTGAACTCATTGCTTTCAAACACCTTTAAATAAGTTGTTTGAACCTCAAAGCAAATACTTCATTTCAATTTCAATTTTCTGCCTACATTTGGAAACATAAATATCTAAATGTATGAATGCTTAAGAATGTTTTTTTCATAAAAAAAATAACATCTTCAATTCCAGCTATTTCTTCTTATGCATTAAAGATACTGATTTAAATGCTCTTTTAGCCTTTTCAAAATAGTATATCAGTAGGTAAAATATGGGAATCGTGCCTTTCTAACATTTGCAATATTTCCTTTAAGCAAACCATCTTATTTAAAGTGGACTGATCATTTAAATGTATACTTTACAATAGGACACATATAGGCATTATGATATTGTTGTGTAAAAAAATGATTCTATTTTGTCATGAACAAAAACAATTCTGCCTAGGCTAAAGATTACATGGGATAAAACCTAGCATTACATGGGATAACATCTAGAGACTGCACAGGGTCTATCGTCATAAGCATGGGCTGCATTCCTAGGAATAGGCCATGGCTCTTCAGATAAAAGTATCATAGGCAAGAGCGACTGTTCCATTTTAGCAGAAAAACCTACATGTAGAGGCCAAGTTTACTGGTTGATGTGGATAAGACCTTATCAAGCAGATCATATCTGGTAGAATAGCAAATAGACAAGAGGATATTAAATGATGTATGACTACTCTTATACTCCTATGTTTAAATATAATGACTTTCAATTACAGAAAGTACATATAGTGAAATCCATATTGTAGTTACTACATTACTACATTATATTTTCTTTATATGTTTTGTTAAAAAAAAGACCTTTTTTTTTTTTTTTTTTGGGTGGTTATGGACAAAGGGTCCTGACAAAGGGGTGGGGGGGGGGGGGGTAGTCATCTGGGAGAACCTAGGTTTTAGGTTTTCAATACCTCAAACAGGGAGAGATCACGTCAAAGGTTTTTGGGGAATAGGGAATAAGATGAGAGTGTAGATGAAACAGTATTTGATTTATATGTCTGTGTATATAGGAAGAGGCAAATGTGGTTAAGATAATGGTCAGTAAACAGGCATAATGTATAGATTCATGAAGTTTGATTTTGATGATGTGATAATATCCTTGTTTGAGGAAATGTGAAATGAGGAAAAATGGAAAAATAAAGAATTTATAAAAAATAAAAAAAAAGACCAAATATGCAGTATGTGTGTGTGTGTGTATATATATATATATATATATATATATATATATATATATATATATATATATATATATATATATATATATATATATACATACATACATACAGAGAGAAAGCGAGCAGAAATAATACATATGTTTAAATTATAATTTGCCTCTATTACACTGACATTTTACAGTAATATATATATACGTAATATATAACATTAGCGTTCCTCTTTAACATCAATCCTAATCAGGTCATCAGGGCCCAACTGTACTTAGCTAGCTGCTGTAACTGACAATGTTGTCTGTATGCTTTAGTAATACATAATATGGATTTTCTATTCCTCTGAGTTATAACTACTGGAAAACACCTCACCTTCAATCCATCAACTATATCTCTTACAATAGAATCTTTCAAAGAGAAACATGTCATTTTCCAAGACTCGGTTCTTCTGATTTATTCCCTTTTATTAATTCCAGTGGGCTCCCACCAGCTGTCAGCTGTAAATATACTGGTAAAGGTTGCCACATAAAAACTCAATTTTAAGCTTTAAGAAATGGATTTAGATGTCATAGACGATATGTCAATTATATCATTATATTGTGTAATCTATCCACTTCATCCCTCCTACTTCATATGAAGAATATTATACACCTTTGCATTAATACAAATCACTTAGTAACAATCATAATGAAGTATAATTTAGACAATAATCTGTTGACCATCTAACAGTGTAGAAAAAAAATCTAAACGTTTTTGAATATAAACACAAAAACATTTATAATTTTTTTTCTAGGAATGGTTTGACAATTAAAATGATAAAAATGTCTCAGTTTAAAATCATCTTCTGTTTAGCATATGTTCTTATTTGGGATACATGAAATTGAGAGTTTCCATTTCCATTTTACATTTTGGCAAAAATCAGGAGGTTTCGGTGGAATTTAGCCATTTAGAGGAAAAGTATTGTAATAAGGTGGTTTTTACAATGAGCTTTAGATGTCAACTGAGGCTTACAGATGATACTTTTAACTATTGGGATCTGTTGTTGGGCCAGAAAAACAGCCCTATAGTAGCCACATGTGAATCTACATCTACATTAGCTAAGTGTGAATCTGCAACAATGCTTGTTAAAAATCCTTGCAATGTACATAGATTACATTCTGTGCTGGATTTATAAGGAGGCAAAATGGGGCAATTGCCCAGAGCCCCCGTACCAGAAGGGGCCCCAGACTTTCTTTGTTAAAAAAAGTAAACATTATAAAACTAGTTTTATTTTAAAAAAAAGTTAACAAAGTATGTGTGAGTGTCAGGATACGGAACAGTTTAGTTTGACTTCAGAAGCAAAGAAAGGGATGAGGGGTTCTGACAGATGTACATTTCAACTTCTCATATTATTATAGTAAAAGTAGAAAAGTGAAGTCATTTACACAGCATGCTGTCCAGGAACGAACCTAGAAGCCTTGGCCCAGTTTCACAGAGAGCGGGCGCACATTACGCTGCCGTAGCGCAAACCAATGTACGCCACGCCGACGCAGCGCAGAGAGGCAAGCATGGAATTCAGGAAGCCAGTGCTCCCCACACTGCGTCGGCGTGGCTTATTTTTCGAAGGCGCAGGCCGGCGTAGGTGGAAGTGGGCTTGACCCATGCAAACCCATGCAAATGAGGCGTGACCCCATGCAAATGATGGTCCGAGCGCCAGAGAAGTAGGTTTAACGAATTGCGCATGCCCCGTGACGTGGACACATTCCCCTGCGCATGCTCACAACCACGCCAGAACAACTACCTAAGATACGCCGGATCACTGCGTACGCCATGAACGTAACCTACGCCCAGCCAGACTCACGTCCAATGTAAAATACGCCGGCTTGGCTGGCTTGTGTTCCCTGGTGCAGACCTTTGCATGTCTGCTGCTGGGTTACACCTCCTTTATGGGGCTTAACTTTACGCCGGACGTACAACTTACGCGCACCTTTTTTAGCCTGCGTCGGGCGCATGCAGGTTCGTGAATCGCCGTATTTCCCTAATTTGCATGTTTGAATGACTAATCAATGGGAGCGGCACCATGCTCCCAGCCTAAATGTGCGCCCACTCTATGCCGGTGTAAGCAAGATACGTCGGCGGAGTGTAGCCTGGTTTTAGGCGCATCTCTGTTTGTGGGTCTTGCGCACAGATACGAAGGCGCACATTTGCACTTACGTCGGCATAACTTGTTTTACGTCGGCGTAAGTGCTTTGTGAATCCGGGCCCTTGTGTCTTTGTTGTTAAGCTTTTGCCCGTTTGTATACATATACAACACAAAAGATTGTTGTGCCTAGAAACAGAGAATGTATGATGAACGTACATTATAAAATACTCATACTGAAGAAAGTATGAAAAAGAGGCATCTTGATGGCCTTTGAAGCAACACCATTCTGCAGTTTTTTTATTCTCATCAACCATTCAGGTGAAATAATTTATGGAGCCTTCTTCACAGAAATGTTTTGAGGAGATATCCAAAGTTTTCACAGATGACCACTTCTTTTGAAACAGAAACTGAAAGGATTCTCAATAAAGCGTAGATGGAAACATTGCCTACAACTGCTTCTAGTTGTGTACTGCTTTTTAGAGAAGTCTATGAGATGTAAAATTAAAATTTTCCGCCATGTGGTTCAAACACTTAAAAATCTACCATGTCTATGAATGTGAAGGTCTAATGTAATTTTACTAAATATACATTTGAGTAAAGGATGCAGACCATTATTACAGTAAGAGTTAAAAACACAAGCTGCTCCAGAGAGAGACAATGCTAGTAATGCTGGAGGGGAGCTCATCATGAAGTCTTTACTAAACGTAAAAGACATACTGCTTGCTTATACTAAAATGCAGAAATATTTTCTTATTGAGAGCATACAGTTCAATGAAATTATGTTCTGTGCCAAACCACCACTCTCCATTGCTCCCCATTACCTCTACAACTTTTGAAATTGAGCAGATATGTAACTAAATTACATTTTTTACATAGCCTACTACAGACTGAGACAGCAGGTAAATGAGTTGGAAATGAAAGAAATAATATTACTTTATTCTGAGGTGTCATCTTCACAGTCACCATTAAATTGTCTCTAAAAAAATCAAAAAAACAACTGTAGGTATAAGGTGCAAGTACCCAGAGGTTCTGACAGGTAAAGGTACATTTACCTTTGAGGGATTGCCACACATGCCAGTAACAATGTTCTGGAGGCAGGCAGAGGGACAGATAAGCTATGGCACTATCATGAAGCTCTGAAGCTTTCGAAAGGTCAACATGTTGTCATACCAGTGGGTTCTGACGGCTGCTGCAACCATGTACAGTAATTTGTAGGAGCCTGCACTTTATACCTGCAGCAGTTTCTTTAAAAATGCAGGTAAAGACGCAGATAGATCAAGTATAATAATGGCTCAGTTGCAGTGTTTTGCTTTTTATAAAAAAAATATTAACTTGCAATGTGCCTCTGAACATACAGCAGCACTCATAAAATAACTTAAAGGGGTTGTATGTTTTTTTTTTTAAAATAAACATGTTATACTTACGTCCACTGTGCAGTTCGTTTTGCACAGGGTGGCACCGACCCTCCTGTTCTGGGGTCCCTCGGCTGCTGTCTCGGCTCCTCCCCATAATAGCTAACCCCCTTCTGGGAAGCTCTATCCCGAGGGGGTTAGCTTGTGGGTGCGCTCCCTGTCATACACGCTGCGTCCATAGACACAGCTCGTATGACCCGGTCCCACGTCATTGGATGTGATTGACAGCAGTGCAAGCCAATGGCTGCGCTGCTATCAATCTATCCAATCAACGGCCAAACTCCGTGGAGAAGAGGAGGCCGGGTGACGCACACAGCAGGTGAACGGGCTCAGGTAAGAAAATGGGGGGGGCCGGGGGGCTGTCATTGCCAGGTGTTTTTAGAATCAGTTACGCATAGATAACCATTAGATCCGACAGGCGTAAGGCTCTAACGCTGTCGGATCTTAAATGCAATTTTTTTTTTCGCCGCTAGGTGTCGCCTCCGTCGTTTTCCCCGTCGGGTATGCAAATTAGCAAAATACGCAAATTCCCGAACGTACGTGCGGTCGACGCAGTGAAGTTATGACGTTTACGTTAGATTTGTTAAGTATGGCCGTCGTTCCTGCGTCGAAATTTAAAAATTTACGTTGTTTGCGCAAGTCGTCCGTGAATAGGGCTGGACGCCATTTACGTTCACATCGAAACCAATGACGTCCTTGCGACGTCATTTAGCGCAATGCACGTCGGGAAATTTTAGGGACGGCGCATGCGCATTAGGTTCGGCGCGGGAACGCGCCTAATTTAAATGCTATACGCCCCCTACCCGCCCGCAAACCCCGACAACCAACGGCCAGGGTTGTCGGGACGAGGCCCTGTCCTTATCAACATGGGGACAGGGTGCTTTGGGGTGGGGGGGCCGCAGGGTGCCCCCCTGCCCCAGAGCACCAAACCCCCCCATGTTGAGGGCATGCGGCCTGGTACGGCTCAGGAGGGGGGCGCACGCTCGTCCCCCTTCCTTTCCTGACTGGCCGGGCAGCGTGCTTGGATAAAAGTCTGGTATGGATTGTGGGTGGATCCCCACGCCGTTATTTCGGCGTAGGGGGTCTCTTTGCAATCCATATAAGACCTAAGGGCCTGGTATGCCCCTGAGGGGGAACCCATGCCGTTTTTTTATTTAAAATTTGGCGTGGAGTTCCCCCTTATGATTCATACCAAACGCTGCGGCTAGAATTGGCGGGAATCCAAGTCGGATCCCCGTCGCTTCTATGACGCGCTTGCTGGAATGTGCTTTTTTCTATTCCAGCAAATGCGAGATGTCGGCACCCTGTCGCCGAGAATCAGTGCGATGCCGTCGTGCTGGAAACACATTCTCGGCAACAGGTATTGTATATTTTATAACAGAAAGTAGAAAATATTGTTGTTTTTCAGTTTATGTAATAAAAACAAAAAACACAGTGGTGGTCAAAAACCATCAAAAGAAAGCTCTATTTTGTGCGAAAAAAAATGACATAAATTTAATTTGTGTACAATGTTGCATGACCATGCAATTGCCTGGTAATGTAGCAGTATAGCGAAAAATGGTTGGCCATGAAGGGGGTAAAAACGTATGGTGATCAAGTGGTTAATGTCAATAATAACCATTTTACATTAAATAATGTCATTGCCATAACATTTTATTATTAAATACTTTCACATCTGTTTGCGTGCATTTGCTTTGCCTTTTTCTTAGTTTGTATTTATTGCCTGTGTGTTTTTGTTCTTTGTCCTCCAGCTATTTCAGGCAGCTGTAGGAGGAAATTGAGTAACATCAGCGTGCTGTTACTGTTGCTGATATTGGCATGGCTTGCCTGTGGGAAAGATTTGATGAGCATTAGTTGTTGTTTAAAAAAAAAAAAAAAAAAAAAGTGTCTGAAAGTGGATTTCTTGGAAAATAAGATGCAGGTACAGTATACAAATAAGTCATAGTGATCTCTGAATAATCTGGAAATGAATATCATTAGCATTTAATACCAATGCTCATGGGCAGTAAGAGCTTAATTTTGCAATCAAAATCATAGCTTTATGTAAAGCAGCGATTTCAATAATTTATATTTTGCAAATATAAATATTGGGGGAAAAATGTATAGCTTTCCATAAATACTACCTAGTGTAATACACATCGGAATAAACAGAGAACTCTATTATCAAATGCTAGTTATTAGAATGCATTAAAGCTCAACCCCAGGCAAATATCTATATAGTATATACATAAATTATATACAAGGGTGATGTTATGCTTGCCAAATGATTTGAATTTCTGGCCGTTCAGTCCTGACATTTACACAGTCCTGTCACACAGCACAGCCAGGAGGATGACATAGATTTCTCTTTACAGTTTGGCTCCATGCACACCGAAGCTAAAAAATAGCTATAAAAAACGCCAGTAGCTTTGTAGGGAGCCTTTCAACGTTTTTACAATAGCTTTAATCAGCATTTTTCAGTGTAGCTTTTTTTGCCTTTTTTTATGTTTTTCAATGGGGAAAAAAAAAAAAAAACACTAAAAAACGTTTTTGAGCAGTGTTTTGCATTTTTTTGCGTTGTTTTCCGCCCGAAAACCAGCACTTTGAATGCAAATTTTGGGCGTTCAGAAAAAAGCCAATAATCTCCAAAGCTCATTAAAGTGGAGTTCCACCCATAAATATAACATTACATCAGAAGTTTTAAAAAAATGTCATTAATCCTTTAAGAATTTTTTTTTTTTTTAGATGCACTTAAAGTGTTGTTGCTAGGCAGAATAGTTAATCTTCCCACTTCCTGCACCTAGGTGCTTAAGCTTCCTAACCTACACCGCACAGACTCCTGGGAATGTAGTGGGTGTAACTTTCCAGGAGTCTGTGCACTCCCCAGTCTCGAAGAATCATGTGACTTGGACAGTACAGGTGCTGAAACCTGATTTGGAACCTATCACACTGCTTGTGCAGCACTGAGCATGTGCGAGATCTGCAAGGCTGAAATCCAGGAAGTCATACAGTCTGGCTTCATGATGCCCACACTTAAGATGGCCCCAGTCAATTTCTATTTTATAAAGTGTCTAAATGCTGTAACAACCTAACAAAACGGACCTTAGTTTACAGACTAACTTTACTAGAATACATTAAGCTTGTGTATTACAGGGGTATTTATATATAAAAAGTGAAATTGTGGCCGGAACTCCGCTTTAACACTAAAAAACGCCCAGGTGTGCATGGGCACAAAGGCTAACATAGAGTTCAGTTTATGGGCTTTAAAAAAAAAAAGCCAAAACGCCAATAAACTACAATTTCAGTGTGCATGGAGCCTTAATGAGCGTCTTCACTGAATAATCCCAGAAGGAAGGCATGGAAACATCACTACTACACTCACTAAACTTTACCTTGTCTATATCTCTGCAAAGGGCACTCCCCTGCCCCCTTAACAACTTCACCTCTGGAAGATTTCCCCCCCCCCCCCCCTTCCTGACCAGGCCATGTTTTGCAATACGGCACTGCGTTACTTCAACAAGAAAATTGCGTGACGTGCAACACGTCATCCAAATAAAATGCATGTCCTTTTTTCCCCATAAACAGAGCTTTCTTTTGGTGGTATTTTATCACCTCTGTGGTTTATATTTTTTGCGCTTTAGCCACTTCAGCCCCAGAAGGACTTGCCCCCTCAATAACCAGGCCCTTTTTTGCTATGCGGCACTGCATCGCTTTACCTGACAATTGCGCAGTTGTGCCAGGGCCATCTTAATGCAAGGGCTCTCCTGGGCACTGTACCGGGGGCCCCAGATACATGGGGGGGCCCCACAATAATCGTGCATTATATCATACTTGTCAACTGTCCCGGATTTGCTGGGGCAGACATGCTTTTTACTAAACTGTCCCGATATGGTCTTGTCTCAGAACCTATACTGTGCCCTCCTAATCCCAGTATTGTGCCCTCCTAACCCCCTCTGTACTGTGCCCTTCTACATTACCCCCTGTACTGTGCCCTTTGTGTTGACTAGTCTTTGATCTATGGAATGTTTTCCTTTTGTAAAATCTATTTTATTGAAAGTACTAATGAATATATGTTTAATTCTATCAAATATTTATACTTTATTTCTTGAAAGTAAGTGTGTAAATTTGGGCAAGCTGGTAGGGGCCCCAGTACATTACTTTGCCCAGGGGCCCATGATGATATCAAGACGCCCCTGGGTCATGCACTGATGTACCCAAACATATTCTGGTGGTATTTGTGCTATAAACAAACAAAAAAATAAAATTTTGAGAACATTTTTCTTTTTTTACTTTTTGCTAGAATACATATCCAAAAAATATATATAAAAAAACACATTTATTCATCAGTTTAGGCCGATAGTTATAACATCTACAAACTATGTGATAGATTTAGGGGCTTTTATTTATTTTTTATTGTATTCACTAGTAATGGCGGTGATCTGCGATTTTTAGCAGGATTGCAGCAGACATATCTGACCCCAAATGACACTTTTTGGGGACCAGTGACATTATTACATTAATCGGTGCTATAAAAATGCACTAATCAATAGAAAAATGACATTGGCAGGGAAAGGGTTAACACTAGGGGGTAATCAAGGGGTTAAGTGTGTTCCCTGGGTGTGTTCTCACTGTAGGGGGGGTGGGCTTATTGGGAAATGACAGAGATCACTGTTCAGGATCATTGGGGACAGAAGATCACTGAAATATCCCCTGTCAGAACGGGGACCTGCTTGTTTACACTGGCAGATCTCCATTCTGCCTCTGTACTAGGTGATCATAGGTCGCCGGTGGACATCGAGTCCGCTCAATGCACGGGCACGCTCCCACAGCAGAGTGCGAGAGCGCGCCGCTGGCATCGCACGCCCGCCCCCGCAACTGCGCAAACCCCCATACATGTACGACTTTTCTCGCAGGAGAGCCGACCTGCCACTGTGTTTCCCAGTGCTAAACCTTTCACCTAAATTCTAAAAAGCTGCATTTAGAGTTTAAAAAAAGCACCTCTAAAGCGCCTGAAACAATCCTCATCTGCAATCCCAATGTGAACGCCCGAGTGCAGCTTCTTTTCAGTACTTTAGGAGCGGTGAATACACTGCTCCTAAAGCGCCCCTTCCCATTGAGGCGTTTTTTTTAACACTAGCGCCTGAAAAACGCCCCAGTGTGAAAGTGGTCTTAGCGGCGTCTTACCAGCGTTTTTTTTTTTTCCCACAAAAGGTTTTTATTAAGGCAAAATCAAGGATACAATACAAACTTTTGTCAAGTTGCATAGTTCCAAGACAGATATATAGAGGGCTTCATTGACAAACCCGTGACAATATATGCATCAGACAGAACAATGAAGCATAAAACAAACAGAAAAGAACATTAGGAAGCAAAAGGAACCTGGAAAACAAAACATGGTGCAAAGGTAGAAGAGTACATCTGACATATAGTTTACGTAGGGCAGAGGTGCCCCGGATGTTGCAAAAGTTGTCCCATTGTAGGAGAAGAAGCTTAGTCTACCCATATCTGACTTATAGATGCAGCAGGGATGAATAGGGGTAGATAAACGTGCAAGTCCTGAATAAACAGGTGGTCAGAGTGGGACAGCAAGTTGGACACGGGTCCACTGTCAAAATGGGAACAAATTCCAGGGATGGGGTGGTGGACTAGAAAAGAAAGGAGAGGACAGGGAGAATTTACCAGCGTTTTTGCAGGAATTGGCAGTGTGAAAGGGCTCTGAAAGCATTGGGATTGTAGATGAGGCGTCTTTCAGGCGCTTTTTTTTTTTAACACCAAAGCGCCTGATAAACGCCCCAGTGTGAAAGGGGTCTTAAGATAAAACAATGTGGTATTGCAAAATAAGCTCACAAACTATACTATGAAACTAATAATTGGTACAAAGCTGGAGGCTTTACCTTCATTGTTTATGTGTGCACTTTCCTGTAGCTTTCAGATCATTCAATTCAGGTGTATTACCACTGGATTCAAAATCAAGTTTCACACTCAAAATGAACAATGTTTTTTTTAAATAATCAGATTAGGGGTGTTGGCGCTGTTGTTTCCATTGCTGTATTTAAGCCAAGCAATAATGTAATAGTATACAAAATACGACACTTGCAAAATATGTGATGCCTTTTTGTGGTTGAATCTGCATTTCTCTCTTCCATAACTAATTCTGTGGTCAATTTATATCCACTGAGGCTTTCCTGAGTTCTTGCCTTCCTTTGTACATAAATTCCGACACTCTCTGTGATAATCCAACTATTTTCTAACACCAAATAAATCTTAAAGGCATTTCCCATAGTCACATTAGTATATTATTGACTGTTGCAGTCTCATCTGGAGCATGCCATACATGTTTGTTTATTTAAAGGTCTCTCCCAGTCATTGAAAGGATTCTTTTTTTTTTTTTTTTTCCATGTTGCCCTCAGAGTCACTGAGAATGTATGTACAATAAAGGAGGACATTCTGGCTAAAAAAAGAAATGTATTAACCACGTCACCTCAGTGGCGTTGCTATGGGGGGCAGGCAGGGGGTGTGGACCGCATCCGGGTGACACCCGTCAGAGGGGTGACACCAAGGCCAGGACAAGGGGGGAGGGTGAAGAGATGACTATGCCCGATGACAGATGAACATGCACATCGGTACACAGTCACAGATCACTGCCAAAGTCCAACCTTCTGACCCCGCACAGTGCTCTTGCTGCAGCGGGGTAACAAGAGCTGGAACGCTGCCTGACCTCCTACACTCAGCACTAGTAGACATCCATAACACTTCTCTGTCAGGAGCAGCGAACTCCGCCTGACAGATCATTTCTAGTCCCTGCATCTGACATGATGTCATTCAGGGGCCGGGACAGGAAGAGAGAGAGGCACCGCAGAGGAACGTGCATGTTGCTGGAATTAGGTAAGTAAGCAATGGCACACAGAGGAGAATACATGTTGTGTAACAATGTAATATTGCAATGACTCTTTTCCAGTGCACTGGGCTGGTTAATGTCTTGGGAACTGTGGTGGGTTTTGTGATTGGGGGTTAATTAACTAACAATGCTATTAGCCAGTAATATGCAGCACAAAGGGTTTAATGTAATGACACTGGCCACTATTTCAGCACAAGGCATTAATAAACTCTACCACTGATCTCTAACGCCGTAGTGGCCAGTGGCAGCTAATTAACCCCCTTGTGCTGTATTAGTGGTCAGTGGCAGTGTTAATTAACCCATTCATGCTGCGATACAAAGGGGTAATTAATGCTGACCACTAATACAGTACAAGCACAATTAACACCGACACTGGCCACTACTGCATTAGCGATCAATGGCAGTGTTAATTAACCCCTTGTGCT
Source organism: Rana temporaria (assembly GCF_905171775.1). Taxonomy (NCBI): domain Eukaryota; kingdom Metazoa; phylum Chordata; class Amphibia; order Anura; family Ranidae; genus Rana; species Rana temporaria. The sequence goes on from NC_053493.1 coordinate 323,978,319, forward strand.
GAATTAGTGGCCAGTTTTAGTCTTAATTAGCTCCTTAATGCTGCAGGGTTTTAAAATAGCATTCAAAAATGCTGATGTCGCCCTTCCTTCTGAATTACAGCACTGCTCAGCGCTTAGGATGCAAACTGAGGTAATGTTGGGCACAGGTAATCAGATAAATAAACAAGATAAAAGCTGCTGCTTAAAACGGGAGAAGCAATGATATAATATACAGTAAATATAAAACTTCTAAAACCATAAAAAGTCCAAAGTTCAAATAAAACACTGTAGCAGCGCTATTCCCAGACCAACGTCTGAAACACTTCTATATGTCCATAATAATATAGGAAATCGGATGATAGTGCTGATAGATAGACAGAAAGTAAATCTTCAATTAGTGCTCCTTTCACCAGAGGGGTCGTTCACCACGTGGGGGGATAAACCCCTTAAGGGGGTGCACTCACCACAATTAAGTAAAAGTAAAGCCTTGAGCATGTATCTCTGTATATCTCCTGGATGTTGCACTCTCCACCAGCCAATGTGTTTATGTTCAATCAAATCGCCATCACATGGAAACAGAGGGAACTCAAATAGTGTGATATTGTTTTAAATAAATGTAAGTTTTATTGAGCCCCAAAACACATCCCCTAATACATTCAGCGTACCATAAATATAAAAGTGACAAGCCAAGATAACAATTGATGCCAGTACTGTGCCTGTAAGTCTTTCTGGCCGGACAGTGCAGTTTGCTGGAAGCAGACTTTTTCCTGTTCCTGGTTTCAAAAGGCTGTACAGAGTGTCAGGTCATTGGATTAGCGTCACACCCTGACGCGTTTCGTCATTGGTTGACTTCTTCTGAGGGCGTGACTAAGCTAATCCATGACCTTCTATAAATATCCGCCCGTGGAGCGCATCTCTGCTCTCATTGGCCATCCGCGGTCACGTGTGCGTGTCATGTCGCGCCTGCGCACCCGCGATCCGCTAGAATAGCCTGGGCGGAGGGATAGTTTGGTCAGCAAGTGGAGCGTGTCTCCTCACTTACTGGCCAACTGCAGTCACGTGAGCGCGTCATGCCGCACACGCGCCCACACGACCGGAGAACACATAGGGCGGAAGTAGAGCATCAGCGCGTGAAGCGCATCTCCTCGCACATTGGTCAACTCGGGTCATGTGAGCGCGTCACGCTACGCATGCGCACACCCGCTTAATGCAATAATCAACACAGTTGAGGGGCTACGCTGATTGAACAAACGCAGCCCATACTTTCAAGGATGTATCCTATTATTGGTAAATCATAGCGGTGCTACAAACAAAATACCCATACACCATAATGCGCTTACATCTAGCAGCATCATGGTTATAATACCGTGGGTACAGTTGTGCACAACAGCGTTCCAAAAAATGATGATAAAATAAACTTATACAATAAGATGACATTTTCAAATGAACAGATAACCAGAATATATAATATTAGCCGGAGAATATGTTGCGTACATTAGAGATGGGCAAGTTAAAACTGCACAATAATATTATAAATCTCCCAACTGGGTGATAGAGCCTCCATAGTGATGGTAGGTCATAAATTCACTGGCATAAAATGCCCTAAAGATATACATGTATACATTGTGCTCAAAATAGCTGACCCAGCAATAATATCACACTGACGCCAGACATTGTCAGTACAATACAATCAATAAAACTGGGTCACTAGATGTAGCCACCACTCTCTAAATACATATAAAACCTAATATTAATAATACCTTTATCTGAAAAAAAAAAAAACCTTATAATTCATAAAGATTAAAATTGATCCATAAAGGTTAAAATACACCATGGGGGTTAAATTAGACCCACGTGGCTTAAAAATATAGTTAAAATGGTGTGTAATAAAGGACCATGCATAACATGCATTAAAAACAAGGATAAAAGAATATAAGAATATAAGAATAAACCTGAGCCTGGGAAAACTTTTTAAGCGTCACTAATAAAACAATTAATATCCAGTTCTATGTTGAGGCCTTTGGGCGCTAAAACATCAGTAGAAAAAATCCAACGAGTTTCCCGTTTGGACAGTTCACCTACCCTATGTGAGCCTCTCCAATTTTTTTCGAGGTGCTCTACACCCCAAAATTGAAGCCCAGAAGGGTCTTGATTGTGTTTGAGCTTAAAATGCCATGACACATTATGGTCCTTATAGCCTGACCGGATGTTGTTAATATGTTCTAAAATGCGTACTTTCAGCTTTCTTTTGGTGCGACCAATATAGAGAAGGTCGCATGGGCATTTCAAAGCATATACCACATAGTCTGTATTGCAGGTCATAAATTGTTCTATTTTAAATTCCTGGTTATTAGATGGAGACAGGAATCTGTCTATTCCCCTTGATGGTCTTGATATGGACTGGCATGCTTTACATCTTTTACAGGCAAAGAAGCCCTTTTGGTCCCAAAAAGACTTTGGTTTGGCAGGGGGATCAAGAACTTTTTTGACTATCCGGTCTCCATGGCTGGTTGATTTCCGGTAGATAAATTGTGGATTTTGGGGAAGGACATTCCCTATTTTCTTATCCAACTTTAAGACATGCCAATGTTTATTGAATATCGCCTCTACTTCTTTATATTGCATATGATACTGTGATATAAACCCCCATTCTTTACTATTTGTAGTACTAGTTTCGGAAATAGGTTTTGGTTGTAAACACGTCTCTCTTGGTATAGCCAATATATCTTCAACCAATTTTTCCATCACTATCGGCTTATAGCCTCTGGCTTCAAACCTATCTGTCAGAGTCTTTGATTGTATCAGGAAATTTGAATCTTCAGAGCAATTCCTTCTTACTCGCATAATTTGACCTTTGGGAATATTTCGAATCCATAAAGGATGATGACCACTGGAAATGGGCAAATAACTATTCCTATCGGTTGGCTTGAAGTAGACTTTCGTTTGCAATTTCGTAATTTGGCGATATATTGTAACGTCCAAGAAATTTATTTCTGTTTCACTAGATTCCGATGATAATTTAATATTATTTCCATTGTTATTTAAAACAATTAAAAATTCTTCCAGAGAACTTTGGGGGCCAGTCCAGATAAAAAATATGTCATCTATAAAACGTTTATAAAATAGAAGCTCTGCTCTTTGGTTGTTAAAAATCACCTTATCCTCCCATTCGGCCATAAAATAGCATAATGCCACTGACCATCTGCTCTGGGGGCCAGGGCTTTTTTTTCATAAAATAGGTGCTGGAACTCACCCTTTCCAGCCAAAGTCACGTGCCAACCATTCCCACAACCCTGCCCCCAACAACGCCCACAACCCCGCCCCCAGCCATGCCTTCCGCTAGAGGTAAAAATGACACAGTTTTCAAACAATGGGTATGATTGAGGTTTAGAACTGGGTATCGCAGAAGGTTCAGAAAAGTGAAGCACACAGAGTACAGGACTCAGAAGTATTTATGTATTGTGCAGTACTGAGGAGTGCATATAATACAGGATGCAGAAAAGTTCCCCTGTTCTCTCCAAGCAAAAATCCTCCACCCCTCAAAGTAGCCGTCAATTACTCACTCTGCACACCTCTTTGCTTTCCTCTGCACCCCCTCCTCCCATACCAGGCTCAACTCTGCACCCAACATCCACAGCTCATCTACACACCTCTGCATCCACAACTCACCTTTTCTGTCCCTATCCAAAGTTTAACTCTGCATTTTTTCCATGGTTCACCTTGGCGTCCTCGTCCACAACTCACCATTGTACCCCATTAACATCTCACCTCTGCACCTCTCTGTCCACAGATTACACCCCCAATCCACAACTCACCTCAGCACGTCCATCTACAGCTTATCCTCACAGCTTTTGCCTTTGCACAATCCGAACACCCCCTTCCCTGCTATCATCCCTGAACAAATACCCCTCCAGCTCTCTCACAAATCCCCCTACCCAAAGCTCTTACCTTCTCACAAACCATCCTCCCCCAACTCTTTCACCTTTTTACAAATCCTTCCTCCCCCCAACTATTTCACCTTTTCACAAATCCCCCTTCCCAACTCTTTCACCTTTTCACAACCCCCCCTCCCCTCAGCTCTCTCACCTTTTCACAAATCCCCTCCCCCTAGCTTTTCACCTTTTCACATATCCCCCCTCCCCCCAACTCTTTCACCTTTTCACAAATCCCCCTCCTCCCAACTCTTTCACCTTTTCACTGATCCCTCCTCCCCCAGCTCTTTCACCTTTTCACAGATTGTGTCAGCTGACAGCTCTGTGTCACCTCTTGCAGAATGCAGCCATCACGGCTCTGTTAGCTGTGCCTGGGGTTTTTTTTCTCAACACAGTGACTACCCTGCAGCTCTGCCTATTAGGAATGTAGCACAGAGCGGAGGAGGAGTTTCACTGCAGTTAACCCCACTCCGTGATACTCGCAGTTGTAACAGGTGGCAGGTGGAGAAAAAGCCGCCTCCACAAGCCCTATATTTACAAACAATGTGGGCACTTGCAGCATTGAGTTCCGGTGTCTTGTCGATCTGGTTCCCCTATCGAGATGGTTCCCTGCCTGACTGCGCAGGCACGGATGAAGCCCACAGAAATCGCTGAACCTCGGGCGGCATCCAGGCTCATTCCTTAACATCCTTGTGGATTGAAGGATGTTAAAAAAAGAGCCAGGAGGCCAGGCGAGCGCAGCGAGCCGTCCGAGCGAAGCGAGTACGTGAGGCCGACTGGCCACTTACCTCAAATTCCACGTCGCCCTGGAGGTTCGATGATTTCCGTCGGCAAGGATTGCGCCTGCACAGTCAAGACAGGAACCATATCGATAGGAGGAACCATATCGTCCGATCACCGGGACATCCACCAGGCTGTAAACATCCAGCATCATGTGCCTGCCGATACTAGCACACAGAAGCGGGTGGAGGGAAAGAGTCCTCTACCAGCTTCTGTGTTACGCAACAAGCAGGAGAGAACAGGGCTGCCAAAGGTGGTGGAACTCCGTTCAAGCATGTTCCAGCAGAAAAAAAGCCCTGATGGGGGTTAGTATTGCAGCTACTGCATCAATGCTGGGGATAATTGCAGAAACTGGCACCAATGCTGGATGTTTTTATTATTATTGAGACCTACTCCGGCTATTTTCGGGAAGCGTGACGCGCCATAGCTGCCCGTCGATCATCTTCCCTCTGCATAGGAACGCCCATTCCCCGCGGGGAGTCTGAAACTTCACTACGGGATTAAACTGTGAGTACGGCGCCAAAAAAATTAATAAAGGCATACTGTAGCTCACGCTAGTATGCTGGATTTAATGGTAGAAACTTGTTATTTAGGGTGAACCACTGCTTTAAGTTAACAAAGAAGTACATACAGTATATTGTTTTTTAAGGACAATTTCATGATATTGTCTTGAAATTTTTTTCTTTATTTATGCAATGATCAGAGTATACATTTCATCCTATAATTTGTCCTGTTTAAAATGACAATACAATTAAAAACAAAACATTGCAAACAAAATAGAGTTTATTTTTTTTATTTATTTTTTAATTTACACAGTAACTCTCAGCTTTATTTTAAGAGCCAAGAACAAAGGGTAGAAGGACTATGTTACAAAAATGTTATGTTAATTAATGATGATTTTCGAACATGTGCAGAATATCTAGCGTCTTCAGCTGGTTAGCCCCAATCCATGTGCAATAAGAAAAAAGAGAACTCTCAGGCCGCGTACACACGGTCGGTCCAAACAAATGAAAACGGCCTGAAGTCCATTTTCATCGGTCCAAACCGACCGTGTGTACGGCCCATCGGTCTGTTGTCCTTCGGACCAAAATTTTGGAACTTGCTTTAAAATCGAACCGATGGACCGCTGACCGATAGGTCCAAACCGATGGTTAGTACACAAAAGCATTGGTTCAAAACCCGCGCATGCTCAGAATCAAGTCGACGCATGCTTGGAAGCATTGAACTTTGTTTTTTTCAGCACGTCGTGTGTTTTACATCACCGCGTTCTGACCCGATCGGTTTTTGAACTGATGGTGTGTACGCACATCAGACCATCGGTCTGTTTCAGCGGTGAACCAATGAAAACGGTCCGTCGGACCATTCTCATCGGATGGATCGACCGTGTGTACGCGGCCTTATGTGTTTCATGTTAACTTGTGCTTACTCCTAGACATGCATAATTGATATTTTACAACATATACTCCACCTTCATCCCAGAAATTGGATTACAAACAATTGATATTAGTCGAGGATTCCCAGTCTCATAAAACGAATACATTGTAAAATTCATAATGCAAACATAAAAACAAGTTATCACAAATCGATCTTATGTGCATTCATATCCTTTTCTAATTGTTGCAACATATGTAGCCACTACAAAAAATAGAAATAAATATATCAAAACCATACAGTAGGAGGCCTGGACGAACTTGATAGTTTATCTAGAAAAGAAGGCTACACCTTGGAACAGACTCAAAGGATATAAATTGATCACAAAATTAATTATGGAAAATAAAAGTGCATATTCATTCATAAAAATGTGTAATATCCCATTCTTATCTGTCTATGATCCTTGCGCACAGCATAAAAAAACAATAGACCTCTTTATTGCATAGTTCTAATAAGATACAATATCTCACAAAAGTGAGTACACTCCTCACATTTTGTAAATATTTTATTATATCTTTTCATGTGACAACACTGAAGAAATTACACTTTGCTACAATGTAATGTAAATTAGTGAGTGTACAACTTGTATAACAGTGTAATTGTGCTGTCTCCACAAAATAACTCAATAAGCCATTAATGTCTAAACCGCTGGCAACAAAAGTGAGTACACCCCTAAGTGAAAATGTCCAAATTGGGCCCAAAGTGTCAATATTTTGTGTGGCCAGCATTGTTTTCCAGCACTGCCTTAACCCTCTTGGGCATGGAGTTCACCAGAGCTTTACATGTTGCCACTGGAGTCCTCTTCCACTCCTCCATGACGACACACCGTTTGAAAATGCCCCACAGATGCTCAATAGGGTTTAGGTCTGGAGACATGCTTCGCCAGTCCAACACCTTTACAATCACCTTCTTTAGCAAGGCAGAGATTTCCCTTTTACTTCCTGCCCCATAGCCAAACAGGAAGTGAGAGGAAATCTATGCAAATTAAGGGAATCTATTGCCCCCCCTCCCAGGCCTTCATAACTAGTGTGTGTCCCCACTCCAAAATTTCAGGGCAGGTCTTAAATAGAAAGGGATGTGGCCTTGACAGTAAGGGGTGGGTCATATTTAAATTAGGGGGTGCACGAGTTTAGTCAGGCCTAGGCAGCACAAAACCTAAATACACTACTGCCTTCTACTCATCTGATACCAAGTTCCAGTCTTCGGTTTCTGCACAGTGGCATGTGTGCCTTTCTCAAATTCCAGTGATGCTTGGGCAGGAATTGTGCAAGACACCATCCCCAATACCTCGGGCTCCTAAAACAGGCATGTGACATCCTGTCACAATCTGTATCCCTTTAAGCGGATTTAATGCACTTTTGTCAAGTGCTGGAAAATTGGCATAATGGGATGATCCAGCATTTCACTTTCTTTCTTTTTTTGTCAAAACTCACAAACTAATATGCTTTTCCTCCAATCTTTTTAAATTATTTTTATATTCTTTAGTAGGATCATTTTTAAAGCGAAGTTCCAGCCACAATTTCACTTTTTAAATATAAATACCCCTGTAATACACAAGCTTAATGTATTCTAGTAAAGTTAGTCTGTAAACTAAGGTCCGTTTTGTTAGGTTGTTACAGCATTTAGACACTTTATAAAATATAAATTGACTGGGGCCATCTTAAGTGTGGGCATCATGAAGCCAGACTGTATGACTTCCTGGATTTCAGCCTTGCAGATCTCGCACATGCTCAGTGCTGCACAAGCAGTGTCAGATCAGGTTTCAGCACCTGTGCTGTCCAAGTCACATGATTCTTTGAGACTGGGGAGTGCACAGACTCCTGAAAAGTTACACCCACTACATTCCCAGGAGTCTGTGCGGTGTAGGTTAGGAAGCATTAAGCACCTAGGTGCAGGAAGTGGGAAGATTAACTATTCTGCCTAGCAACAACACTTTGAAGGCATCTAAAAAAAAAAAAAAAAAATTGTAAAGGACTAATGACATTTTTTTAAAACTACTGATGTAATGTTATATTTATGGGTGGAACTCCACTTTAAGTTTAACATATGTATGATCATTAGATAACTGTCTGAGAGCTTTATTCTTGTGCATATCAGCATCCAAAACCACTGTTCACTCTCCTTTATCTGAATTCTTTCTTACTATTGATTTATCATCACATGATCACATGAACTTACTTAGATTGTAATTCCTAATAACACCAGACAGGTCTTGGATACTAATCTAACAAGATCACACTCCACTAGCGTTTGAAATGGATCAATCGCCTTCTCTTGGGAAATGACTGGATAAGATTCAGATCTCATCTTCATTGATATGTTGGACGTAGGTAAACTAAACTCATTGATATTGACGTACGCAAGCAAATAGACTGTTCACCTTGCAAGGGAATTTTTTTCTAATCTTAATGAATGAGGTGAAGCTCTGCTGACTTCCATCATCCAATCAAGTATGAGCAAAGATGATGTTTTTTGTTTTCCTTGCACATGATAGGGTATTCTTTTGCAAAGTGCAAGGGACGATTCCCTTGCACAGTTCATCTTCTCTTGAAAACTGGACAGCCTGTTTGCGTTTAGTAAATTAACACCATTATCACATCGAGGATAAATAGCACTTTAACTGCTTGCTGACAGCCCTATAGCAGTTTAACTGCTACAGGGTGGCAGCTGTGCGCGGGATCGCGTATATACAGTGGGGATCGAATGTTTGGGCACCCCAGGTAAAAAATTGTATTAATGTGCATGACGAAGCCAAGGAAAGATGGAAAAATCTCCAAAAGGCATCAAATTACAGATTAGACATTCTTATAATATGTCAAAAAAAGTTAGATTGTATTTCCATCATTTACACTTTCAAAATTACAGAAAACAAAAAAATGGTGTCTGCAAAAGTTTGGGCACCCTGCAGAGTTAATATCTTGTACTGCCCCCTTTGGCAAGTATCACAGCTTGTAAACGCTTTTTGTAGCCAGCCAAGAGTCTTTCAATTCTTGTTTGAGGTATCTTTGCCCATTTTTTCTTACAAAAGTCTTCCAGTTCTTTGAGATTTCTGGGCTGTCTGTCACGCACTGCTCTTTTAAGGTCTATCCATAGATTTTCAATTATGTTGAGGTCAGGAGATTGTGAAGGCCATGGCAAAACCTTCAGTTTACGCCTCTTGATGTAATCCCCCGTGGATTTTGAGGTGTGTTTCGGATCATTATCCATTTGTAGAAGCCATCCTCTCTTTAACTTCAGCTTTTTCACAGATGACATCAAGTTACCATCCAAAATTTGCTGAAATTTTATTGAATCCATTTTTCCTTCTACTCGTGAAATGTTCCCTGTGCCACTGGCTGCAATACAACCCCAAAGCATGATTGATCCACCCCCATGCTTAACAGTTGGACAGAGGTTCTTTTCATTAAATTCTGTGCCCTTTCTTCTCCAAACGTACCTTTGCTCATTCAGGCCAAAAAGTTCTATTTTAACCTCATCGGTCCACAGAACTTGTTTCCAAAATGCATCAGGCTTGTCTATATGTTCATTTGCAAAGTTCAAACGCTGATTTTTGTGGTGAGGACGTAGAAGAGGTTTTCTTCTGATGACTCTTCCATGAAGACCATATTTGTACAAGTATCTCTTTATAGTGGAATAGTGTACCACAACTCCAGTGTCTGCCAGATCTTTCTGGAGGGATCGTGCAGGCAAACGTGGGTTTTGAATTGCTTTTCTCACAATCCTGCGAGCTGTTCTGTCTGATATTTTTCTTGGTCTTCCAGATCTTGCTTTAACTTCCTGATGACTGCCATTTCTTAATTACTTTCCGAACAGAGGATTTTGACATCTGAAAACGCTTTGCTATCTTTTTATAGCCTTCTCCAGCTTTGTGAGCGTCAACTATTTTCAGTTTCAGTTTTCTAGACAACTGCTTAGAAGAACCCATGGTGCTGATTGTTGGGGCAAGGTCAGATGAGTCTGGGCATTTAAAACCTTTGAGATTGACATCACCTGGTCTTCCCAGACGATGATTAAAAACAATCCATGACACTGGCAGGTCTTAGCTTTGCAAAGGGGGCAGTGCATACTATAAATTCTGCAGGGTGCCCAAACTTTTGCAGACGCCATTTTTTTGGTTTCTGTAATTTTGAAAGTGTAAATGATGGAAATAAAATCTAACTTTTTTTGACATATTATAAGAATGTCTAATCTGTAATTTGATGCCTTTTGGATATTTTTCCATTGTTCCTTGGCTTCGTTATGCACATTAATACAAATTTTTACCTGGGGTGCCCAAACTTTCGATCCCCACTGTATACTTGATCTGGCTCCTCTGCATGCGTGTCACCATTGGATCGCACACAGCGTGAGCCCATGGACTCAATTTTCACCAGCACCCGCCGATTGCTTGGTACACCACTTCCTAGCAAGTGTCATAAGTACAGTGACAGTGCATATTTTTTTAGCACTTTGATAATGTCACTGGCCCCAAAAAAGTGCCAAAAGTGTTAGTAAGGCCCCTTTCACATTGAGGAGTTTTTCAGGCGGTAAAGCGCTAAAAATAACGCTGCTATCCCGCCTGAAAAACTCCTGCACTGCAGACTCAATGTGAAAGCCCGAGGGCTTTCACATTGAGGCGATGCGCTGGCGGGAGACAAAAAAATCTCCTGTCAGCAGCATCTTTGGAGCGGTGAGAGGAGCGGCATGTATACCGCTCCTTCACCGCTCCTTCCCATTGAAAAGAATGGGAACCGCGGCAATACCGCCCGCAATGCGCCTCTATAGAGGCGCATTGCGGGCGGTATTAACTCTTTATCGGCCGCTAGCGGGGGTTAATACCGCACCGCTAGCGGCTGATACCCGCGGCAATTCCGGCGGTATAGCGCCGCTATTTTTAGCGGCGTTATACCGCCACCGCAGCTCCCACCCCAGTCTGAAAGGGGCCTAAGTGTCCAAATTGTCCACTGCAATATCACAGCCAATATCAAGTTGCTGATTGCCGCCATTACTAGTAAAAAATAAATAATTAAATAAAAATATCCCATGGTTTGTAGATGCTATAACTTTTGCGCAAAACTATCTATATAAGCTTATTGGGATTTTTTTACCAAAAATATGTAGCAGAATACATATTGTCCTAAATTGACGAAGAAATTTTATTTTTTTATTTTATTATTGTATGTGTTTTATAACAGTCAAATTTTTTCTATTTTTTTCCCAAAATTGTTGGTCTTTATTTGTTTATAGCACAAAAACTAAAAATGCAGAGGTGATCAAATACCACCAAAAGAAAGCTCTATTTGTGGGGAAAAAGGACATACATTTTATTTGGGTACTGCGTGTGCTATTGTCAGCTAAAGTAATGCAGTGCCGTATCGCTAAAAATGGCCAGGAAGGGGGGTAAATCTTTCGGAGGTCAAATGGTTACATTTTAGGCTGGCCATACGCAGTTAGAATCTTGGCCAAGATTCGAACCGTTAATGTGCAGGCTGAATGTACCAAGGTGCAACCAGCCTGCCGGATTCTCTTGCAATTGCCCGCTAGCAGTTGCTACAGCCGCTAGCAATAATCACTGTCTTCTGACGGATGGCTTCCCCTGCTAGTTCAGCGAACACCTGATTTTGCGTGTCGCTCAGCAGGATGTTTACCCACCGAGAGCCCCACAATGCACTGACTGCAGGTGCAAGGCTTTGCCAATTAGATCACAGAGCACTGTCAGAGCCCTGATTGGGCAAAGGGATGATGACTTTCTCCAATCATGGCACAGTGTTCATAGTCCCACCTCACGCTATAAAAGGTTCCTTCCCACAGGAAGCTTTTTCTTTGTGTTATTGGAGTGGAGAATGATAGAGCAGGGCTCAGTTTTCTACTAGCGAGTTAGTGTGTTCATTTATTGTGACTCTGAGTGTAGAGTGTTAGTGAGGTGTTAGTATATTGTGTCAGTATAGTGTAGTGTGTCAATATAGTGTGAGTATAGTGACAGTAGTGCATTAGTATAGTGTCAGTATAGTATATAGTATAGAATAGTATATATATATATATATATATATATATCTATATATATAAAACTCAACGTGTGTGTGTGTGTGTGTGTATGTATGTATGTATGTATGTATGTATGTTCCAGCATCACGTCCAAACGGCTAAAGATATTAACATGAAACTTGGCACACATGTTACTTATATGTCAGCAACACACATAGGATAGGTGGTTTAACCCTTACCCACCCCCATTTGCCATGGTCGGGGTTTTTCTTTAAAGTCCCATTCAACTCTATGGGAAATACATGTTACTTCATAACTTCCAAACGGCTGTACATATTTCGACAGTGGCGGTTCGTCCATAGAGGGCGCTGGAGCGCCGCCCCCTCTGGCTCTCACCGCCACTGAGTGAAATAACATAGATTCATGCATTGCACGAATCTATGTTATTTTCGCCGCTGCCGCTGTTATTCAGATGGTCGGCGCTCAATGTTCGGCCATCTGAATAACGCCAGCTGGTTGGCTGTAGGGAAATGTCTATCAAAGCCAACGGCTCTGATAGGCTTTCCCAATACAGCCATCTGGTCCTGGAAGCTTATTCACGGAGCGCACAGACTGTACGCCCCTTGAATAAGATGACAGGCGTCTCAGCCAATCACGTTGGCCGGTTCTGGCTACCTGTAACCTGATTGGCTGAGACGCCTGTCAGTCATCGAGGGCGGGAGAAGACATCGTGGGACGTGGATGCCTGACTCTAGTAAAGGTAAGTGCCAGGCGGGGGGGGAGAACGCAATTTACAGGGCACAGCGGCGACCATTAAAGGGCACAGTGGCTGCGTTTAATGGCATGGCACAGTGGTGACAATGGATGGCACAGTGGTGACAATGGATGGCACAGTGGCTGCGTTTAATGGCATGGCACAGTGGTGACAATGGATGGCACAGTGGTGACAATGGATGGCACAGGGGCTGCGTTTAATGGCATGGCACAGTGGTGACAATGTATGGCACAGTGGCTGCGTTTAATGGCATGGCACAGTGGTGACAATGTATGGCACAGTGGCTGCGTTTAATGGCATAGCACAGTGGTGACAATGTATGGCACAGTGGCTGCGTTTAATGGCATGGCACAGTGGTGACAATGGATGGCACAGTGACTGCGTTTAATGGCATGGCACAGTGGTGCGAATTGATGGCACAGTGGTGCGAATTGATGGCACAGTGACTGCATTTGATGGCATGGCACAGTGACTGCGTTTAATGGCATGGCACAGTGGTGCGAATTGATGGCACAGTGGTTGCATTTGATGGCATGTAACAGTGGCTGCGTTTGGGCACAGTGAGACTGCAATTTTTTTTTCCTTTGCGCCCCCCCAAAAATTTTGAGCACCAGCCGCCACTGTATTTCGATAACACTTGGTCACATGTTACATATGTCCACTTAAACTATAGGATAGTTAATTTATCCCTTAACTACCCCCATTTGTGAGGGTCGGGGTTTTTGTTTAAAGTCCCATGCAAATCAATGGGAAATGTATGTTCCCACATAACTTCTGTACGCCTGGAGATATTTCAATAATACCTGGTACACATATTACTTACATGCCAAATAAAAATATATGACAGTTAAATGAACCCTTACCTACACCCTTATATTAAAGATGGGTATATTTATATTACTATGATTTTCCTCCCCAAAAGGTTAAGATAGGAAGACCGGGCAACGCCGGGTATTCAGCTAGTATATATATATATATATATAGTATAGTGTCAGTATAGTGTGAGCATAGTGTAGTGTGTAAGTATAGCGGGAGTATAGTGTAATGTCAGAGTAGTGTGTTAGCATAGTGCAGTATTTAACGCAGCATTACATAACATTTAGTGCTGTATACAGTGCTGTATACCCTTTATTTGTGGTTGCTGCATGTTTGTTTTTTTGTTTGTTATTTTGTCCCCTGTCTGTCCTTTGTTTTTTTTGTTTTTTATTGTCAGCCGCAGTTTGTCTGACTGCGACGCTGGTGTTCCCCCTTTTATTTTTTTTACATTTCTGTTAGCATCTGTCCTCAATTTAAAGTGCACTAAACACCACTTTTCATTCAATAAAGTTCATCCAAAAACACAGTTTCTCAAATTCTATTAAATCATGTCTGGGAGGGGTTCCCATGCCACTACGAGGGGACCAGCAGCATCTGTGTCCACAGGCAAAGGTGGATATGGTCCATCCTCAGGCAGGGCACATTTGTCTTTGTTTAGTGATGTTGCCCGTAGTGGACTGGTGTACTAAATCATTCTCCTCATCCTCTATGACCCAAGCTGACACTAGGGTGCAGTCCAACGCAGCTGCCAGAGGGTCCCATGGACTTTAATATGGTTTGCGGTTCTGGTCCAATTTTTTGCGATGTTCTAGCGTTCTGGTGCGAACTGAACCAGGGGTGTTAGGCCCATCTCTAGTAGGAAGGACAAACCCATGATGATCTGTCAAAAGTTATGTGCTTATGAACCCACTGGATCCTGTACTATCAGTGATGGTAAGTGGTGTCAGCGGCCACTGGGAGCTTACGCAGAGAGGAGAGAGCTGGCCAGACAGGCAACGTGTTTCATAGCATGCTGCATTTCAGACTCTTGAGAAAGGGGTGAAACTTTTTATATTACTAACACACTCCTGTGCCCTGTTTCTGCTCTTATCATTGTATTATATTGTTTTAATTGTAACACAAATGACAAATATGCATCATTCTTGTATGGTCAGATTTAAATTCCAGAGGAAGTTTTTTCAGGTATTCTCATTTCATATATATATATATTAGAGTTCACTGTTTCTTGACTGTCCATAGCGAATGTCCCTATGATCATTTATACAGGGTATAACAGAAGCAACTGTAAAAGAACTCCATACATGCAAAAATATGGCCATCTTACACCTACATCTTCATTCCTTGCTCCTTGAAGTATGAGTGACTATCTACCAATTTCTTTCTTTGGGATAATTGTCCCAGCATTGGCACCCTTTGCAAATTTGTGTTTGCTTTCATTGGTCATTATGATAATGCATAGTTCATTATTGTATTGAATTAATATCCTCTATAATCTTTTTTCTGTAATTTTCAATTATTTGTAGGACCCTGGTCAGTGTTATCCAGGCAGCTTAAAACCCATTATAGTTATATCATATCTTTCCAACTCACTTTCATATTTGCTGGCATTGCAGAACGTCCACTTATTCTATTGTGCTAGATCAATATCGATAGCATTATTTACATAGCACTAACTCTGAGGTCTGGAGAGGTCTCAGGGGACAATTTACAAGGTGAGTTACTTAATCTTGTTAAAGACGACGCCAAGAAGCGCAGTAAGAAACAATCCTTTAGCATGTTTTTAATTAGTAAACCTGCCAGAATTACTCTGCAGAATAGTAAAAGAAATGTCATTAGGAATCTCATTTACTTGGCTGCTGTGCATATATTTCATTTTCATGTTAACATTATCTGAATAGACGTCAAACTCTTCGCCTCATCTCAACGTGTGCTAAAATATTAATGAAAACAAAGAGACGAGTGGCTGAAAGTTTATATTTATGGGATATTTCAATGTTCTTCTGCATTTTTGTTATGATCGTTGAAAATTAGATAATGTGATGTTTAGGAAACATTGTCATCATTGTGCAGTCGTCCAATGATTGTGTTTACTTTGGGTTTAAACAGTGATTCTATAGTAACAATAAAAAAAGGCCTACTGGTAAAGGAAAAGCTTAATACTTACCTATACCCATTTCACCAAAAAAATATTCAGCATCAAACACTCTTTCTTGGGTGAGAGCTCAGTCATGTGACCTGTCAATGTCATGTGACCACACTCTCCTCCAATTATGGAGTGCTATCTGCAGCGATATGTGGAGAAAACTCAGTGGGACACAGCAAGCACCACACCATGGCCTTTATTTTATGAATTGCTCCAAAAATGTGGATGTAGTATTGGGAAATTCTGTGATAGTGATATCTGTTCTCTACAATAAATGGGCCCCTTAGTGCTACCTCTACTTTTCTAAGAAGGGGTTTTAGACTATAACATTAATGAGTCAAAACTGCATGGAAATTCCAAGTTTTAGTGAGGTTTTTCAATATACGAGTATTACTAAACCCTGTTTGCTTTAAGGGTTTACATGTACTAGCATGGATAATTGTTTACATTTTTGTTACTTACTGTATGGACTTGCAATAATACAATAGCATATATCATATGATTATGCTGGATAATTTGGGCCAATCTTATTACAATATTAATGATTGTAATGACTTTTTGCTTCCCAAACTATACTATGGAGAAGCTATGTTTTCAAAATACTTGTAAAAGTTATTAAGTATAGAAAAACGGCTAGATAAAGTGTTACGTACCTGGTATGTCAGAGTCTGGTTGTAGGAGGCCTCTCTTACAGCTCAGTAGGTGCTGGGGCATCTCCAGGAATGACTAGATTCTGGACCTGTCCTTCCAATCTCAGGTAGCCATCTTGCAAGTTTTTAACGGCCTGCGTGAGGGATGACAGGTGCTTGCATATCTCCTCCATCGCTGGGGCAACTCCTGCAGAGTCTGTCATGGCTGCCTGATACTGTTACGTACCTGGTATGTCAGAGTCTGGTTGTAGGAGGCCTCTCTTACAGCTCTGGTTCACGAGTCGCTGAAGTGGGAACAGCGGACTCGGAGCACAGCGGGGTAGGAGTGCCGGTGTAAGGATGATGAGCTGTAGGTAGCTGGGTCTCTCTGGCGTGGAGGTGCGACGGCATTGAAGCAGAGGAGAGGGTCAGCGACCCAAACAGAAGGTGCGGCTACACGGCAACAAGGTGATAAGCAAGCGGATTAGTAACAAGCAGGAAACAGCAGGGTCAGGCAAGCCGGGTCACAATGGTTCAATCAGATAGTTCAAAAGCAGGTAACTGGAGCGAAGTCGTGGTTCAAGCAGGTAGGTCTGGCAGCGGTGGGTCCAATCAGAAGGGTAGTCAAAAAAGCCGGAGTCAGGGATTAGAGAGATACGAATAGTCAGCAAGCCGGGGTCAAAAGGTTCAATCAGCAATTCAGGATCAGGTTTCAGGATCAGGTTTCAAGTGTAAGTTCACTCTAAAACTGCAGATCAGGCAGCAAGGTGTTTGAGTCCAGCAATGGTTTTTAAAGTGCGCTTTTGGCGCCAAACGTGCACGCGCGCCCTCCCGCTACTGTGCACATGCGCGCCCGCTGTGCTTGCGCTCGGGACGCGCGGCGGCGTGTAAACACAGAGGAACACTGTCGTTTTCTCAGAAACAAGGATGGAGGATGCTGGAGGGTAAGTCCCTGACATAAAGGTTCTATGTGTCAAAATTTGCATACCAAAAAAAGCCGTATATATCCAGCAAGGTTTGTACGCATGGTTGATCAGCAGAAGACCATCTCAGCTTCTTTGGCTGTAAACATATTTGTCCCACAATTTAATTAAGTTGTCCATCAGGGTCCTGTTAATGGGTACAATGTGCAATGAACAGGTTTGTTAGCTTTAACTGCAGTTAGAAAACTACAGGTGAAGTCCATGTTAACTGCCACAGTTTAAAACAAAGTAAATGTGTTGCTATGTGTTTATCTGAATTGACTCATTAAAGTATTTGTTAACCCAGAATTGTTATATTCCTGAATGAATGAATGAAAAACTTGTATAGCGCAACACATGCAAACTGAATCGCCTCGGGGCGCTTGGTATATATTTCCTACTTTATTTTGCCTTCAGAATAGATGAGTTTTGAGATTTTTTCTGAAGGCCTGGTGATTCACTTCCGTTCGGATGCTGGTTGGTAAATCTTTGTTCTCCTTTGGACTTGTATCTGGCCTTGGGTATCCGAAGTAGATTTTGGTTAGTAGAAGGGAAAACGCGATTGGTGATTTATTTTTTCAGATAGATAATGGGGGGCACTTCCTTGAACACATTTGTATGTCAGGCATAGTGCCTTAAACGTAATTCTGTCTTTTACGGGGCAACCAGTGAAGGGATCTCAGGGAGGGAGAGATTGATTCCCATGTTTTTTTTCCGGTTACAAGTCTTGCCGCCGTATTCTGGACGACTTGTAGATGAGCAATTTGGTACTTTGGGAGTCCAAGGTAAAGGGCGTTTGCATAGTCGAGTCTGGAGTTGACTATTGTTCCTACCACGACTGCTATGTCTTCTTTTGGGATAAAGGGAATGAGTCTACGGATCAGGCGCAGCAGATGGTGGGATCCTCTGACTACTGAACTTATTTGTGCATCCATTGTCATGTCGGAGTCAAAAGTGACTCCTAGACTTTTGACTTTGGTGCTGGGGGTGATGGTTTGTCCCAAAATGGGCGGGGTGTCCATGTTGACGGTTGGCGTGGAGCAGAATAAGTTCTGTTTTTGAGCCATTGAGTTTAAGGTAACTCTCCGTCATCCATTTTTCAATCAAAGTAAGGCATTTCTCTAGTCCGAGATAATGATCCTTTTTGTTGCTGATGCGAAAGTAGAGTTGAGTGTCATCCGCGTAGGAATGGTAGAGTAAGTTCTGGTTGCTGATGATCTCTAGGAGAGTATAGAAAACGAGGAGGAGTATGTATGGCCTGTGTATATCTGTAAATATAATAAAATGCTCTAAATGGTAATTTAGTACATATATAATCCAAGGAGGGGACATAGAGTAGAGTTCCAACCCTCTTACCTATTGTCATGGACGACCTTCCGTTGTCAGGAGAATCCGTTCCCGGCGCGTGCACATTGGTGCGCGCTTGCCCGCGCATGCGCGCATTGGTGCGCGTTTGCCCGCACGCACGTTGACAGTGTTTGGCGCCAAGGATTCCCTATATAAACAACCTGATCCCTCACCAACTTGCTGTCCTGTCTACAGCGTTTCCCTGGATAATCTGCACCTGTGTATTTGCTGTTCCTGATTACCTGACCCGGCTTCCTCTGACCTCCCTTGTTTGCAACCTGCCTCTGACCCCGGCTACGTCTGACCTCCGCACCTGCTTAACCCCTGGCTCTGTCTTTGCTCGCCTGTTATACCGACCCGGCCTGAAACTTGACTACCCCTTTCGGACTTTGCTTTGGCTCTGATCTGCTCATCTGTGTTGACCCGGCTTGCCTGACCTGTTGCTTCCTGCTCCACAAGTGCCTCCGTTGCTTCCAGCCTGCTGCCAGCTTCCTGCCAGGACCTCAGTGCTTCATCCTGCTTCTGCTTCCAGCAAACTACTCAGCCTACTACCAGGCACTTGTGCCCCTCTGTACACTTGATCCCCTGTCCACTCTAACAGGGGCTCCTGAGTCGGAGGCTTACGAGAGGCCGCTCCCTGCACATCGGGCTCCCATCACCAGGTACGTGACACCTATGGGTAGATTAGCCATTAGATAGATTTTAACCAACAATGTTGGCATCTGGGAGCACTGTGGAAAACATGATCCCCAGGGGGAGCTGAGGTGGTGGTACTGCGGCAAAATTCCCACAATTCCTATTTCCCCACCTTCCCTTGTTTTTCCCTCCCTTCCCCCCTTGTTCCCTTCCCCACTCATGCTCCCCTTCTTCCTACAAGTAATAGGGCTAGAGACTATGACTTAGCTCACTAATCGCTGTCTCACTTTTAGTCCCAAGGCTACTTTGTTATTTAGTATTATACACGTCCTATCCTCTTCCCTCCTCGTTTTCCTTCTCCTCCCCTTTTATATAGGGGGAGGAGCTCCTAGCCTGCGCACCGACTAGGAGCTGTGTAGAGCTGACTGCGCAGGCGCCGTATAGAGCTGACTCGCAGTTTGGCTACTTTTGGAAACTCGTGACGGGCCGTATCCGCCGGGGGGGGGGGGGGTTTCTCAAGCACATCAATCATCTGGGCGAAGTCCCAGATGACATTGAGCATCTGCATAGGAACGCCTACTCCCGCGGGAGTGAGTACCCGGAAGCCGGGTGGAAAATAGCAATAATACGGTATGTAGAGCCAAACAATAAAAATAAACAGCATACTGTACATGTTGGAGGTATGCAGAATGTAATGTTATATACATGTTATTTGGGTGAACCTCCGCTTTAAAGTGGTTGTAAAGGCAGATTTTTGTTATCCTAATGCATTTTATGCATTAAGATAAAAAAAAAACTTCTGTGTGCAATGTACTTAGCCCCCCTAAATGCTGTCAATCAAAGTCAGTGAGTCAATGAGGAGAGAAAGGGGGCAGGCCAGACTGAAGCTTGTGTCTGAATGTCTCGGGTGCTGTGAGTGCTATCAACAGGAGGGAGGGGCCAGGAGGACAAAAGAGGAATCCAAAAAGAGGAGGATTTGGGCTACTCTGTGAAAAACCACTGTACAGAGCAGGTAAGTATAGACATGTTTGTTGTTTTTAACTAACAACAAATGAGACTTTGGAATCACTTTAAGAGTTGTACTTAGTAGGGTAAAGTGTGTGTCGCAGGCACCCATTCTTTGCTATGTATGAGACTTTTTAGCTGGACTCACATTTGTGTTTTGTGGTCATCTTATTGCAATCCGCATTACTACAACAGTTTTTGAAACTCACTTGGACTGTGGTATTTCTCCAGATCAGCTCCAGCAATCACCCTGTTAGTGAAATATTCTATAATAGCCCACTTTGCTTATTGCCCAGCAATTATCATATTATTCAATTCACCGTAGGGACGCCCTGCTGATAATTCCCTTATATTACAATATTAATAACATAACACATGGTAATTTTTGCCGCATGGGAATTTCAACAGGTGCGCTCCATCAGGCGTCCGGACCGCCACAGCTACATGTTGTTTATGTTTGTCTCAGTCTTTTTTCGTGTGTTATTTGTTTGCACCAACAAATGAACTAGGTTCATGGGTGCAGCACTGGCCTGCCATAGCAAGTTGGTATTTTAATTAGCATTGGTTAGCATACTATTTCTATAACTTTTTGATACTATTTATCCCACTATTTGTATAATTACATATATTTATAATAAACAATTTGTAATATATATTATTGTCCGTCACTGCCTTAGTAGCCTCTTACATCCCCAGGGACACCCTATCTTGGTTTTCCTGTGGAATTTGGTTTTCTTTTTATGCAGGTGTTTTGTCTACGGTGGTGACCTCCACATTGGAGGAGAGACTATGTATATGGGATTAGTATCTAATATGTCAATAGGGACAACAACTATTTTCACTTCCTTCGTGAAATGGTAGGGGTACAGTGTACCCCATTACCATTACACACAGGGGGGGATCAGGATCTGGGGGTCCCCTTTGTTAAAGGGGTCTTCCAGATTCTGATAAGCCTCCCGCCCGCATACCCCCACAACCACCGGGCAAGGGTTGTGGGGATGAGACCCTTGTCCCCATCAACATGGGGACAAGGTGCTTTGGGGGGCACCCCAAAGCACCCTTCCAATGTTGAGGGCATGTGGCCTGGTGCGGTTCAGGAGAGGGGGGGCCGCACACTGTCCCCCCCATCTTTTCTGCGGCCGGCCAGGTCAACGTGCTCGGATAAGGGGTCTGGTGTGGATTTTAGGGGGAACTCCACGCCATTTTTTTTTATTTGGGGTGGAGTTCCCCTTAAAATCCACACCAGACCTGAAGGGTCTGGTTATGGATATTTAGGGGGAACCGCACGTAATTTTTTTTTTTAATTGACGGCGGGGTTCCCCTTAATATCCATACCAGACCTAAAGGGTCTGGTTATTGAATTTACGGGGACCTCCGCGCATTTTTTTTTTCTAAAAGTCCGTGTCCCATTGACTACAACGGGGTTCGGAGTTCAGGTTCGGGTTTGGGTTCCCAAACCCAAACTTTTTTTTTAAAGTTTGGGTTCGGACCCGAACCCGAACATCCAGGTGTCCGCTCAACTCTAGTGATAACCCTTCCCTATGTTTTCCAAAAGCTTAAAAAATTTTTTTGGGGCTGGAGCTACACTTTAAAAATGTACCAGTTAAAAATTACAAACAGATTCTACTTAGCAACAAACCTACAGTCCCTGTCTTGTTTGCACCGCCTGTATACTGCTGTTCAGAGTATATAGGGCCTAGGGGCCCCACGCCTTTCCTTTTTTTAATTTGGGTGCGGGGTTCCCCTTAATATCCATACAAGACCCAAAGGGGCGGGTAATGGACTGGGGGGTGGGGGGGTTTCCATGCCATTTTTATCAATGATTTTCATCCATATTGCCAGGACCAGACATGACATTAAAGTTTTAAACAACTTTTTTTCTTGCTCTGGATGGAAACAGGAAGTGACGTGCCATACCCAGAAACCCCACACACCAAAAAACCGACGCCCAGAAGGAGGAAGGAGGCCGGGTTTAAATACCTCCCGACTCCTCCTACAAATACAGGCTTCCCTGCGTTCAGCCTGTCAACAAGGCAATTTAATGCCAAAAATAGACAAGCTATTAAAGCGTAGTATACACTATACATTGATAGTAACAGAAAACTATATATAAGCAAAAAATATGACTTATGTAATTATTAAAAGACATAATTCAGGGGGGTCCAGCCGAGAACCACACAGTGTCACCTAATCGCAAGGTCCGCCCATGGAGATAGCGAATCAGGGGAACACGCTGGTGCTCAGAGGAACCCTACCGAGGGTAAATCGGATGTGGGAATAATGGCCCAAATGGGAAGGAGGGCAGGAGAACTCATGAGTTCTTCTGTCTCCTGCCCCCCTTTTTTCCTGCATTCCTCTCCCCCTTCCCCTTTGGGCCATTATTCCCACATAATTCAGGGGGCTGAACCCCCCCTGAATTATGTATTTTAATAATTACATAAGTCATATTAATTCATATTTATTGCTTATATATAGTTTTCTGTTACTATCAAGGTATAGTGTATACCTGACACGCAGATAATGACAGGCTACAAGCGTGCATTGCTCACATGAAAGCTATTCATGCTGGGAGAAGAAACACTTTATCCAAAGACGGGTGAAGTTTGCGACGGCTCACACATCGTCCGCAGGAAAAACTCTTCTTTCTAAATGTGTAATCATCACTTCACTACTGTCCACTGAGTCTAATGCCGCGTACACACGATCATTTTTCACCATGAAAAAAACTTTGTTTTTAAAAAACTTCATTCAAAATGATGGTGTGTGAGCTGCACATCGTTTTTCAGGTTCTGAAAAATGCCAATTTTTTTTTCCGAACATGCTGCATTTTTTAACGTCGTTTTAAACGATGTTGTTTTTTTCGGGTTGTAAAAAATGATCATGTGTGGGCTAAAACTATGTGAAAAACCCACGCATGCTCAGAACCAAGTTATGAGACGGAAGCGCTCGTTCTGGTAAAACTACCATTCATAATGGAGTAAGCACATTCATCACGCTGTAACAGACAAAAAAGCGCAAATCGTCTTTTACTAACACGGAATCAGCTAAAGCAGCCCAAAGGCGAATGGAACTTCCCCTTTATAGTGCCGTCGTACGTGTTGTACGTCACAGCACTTTGATAGATCATTTTTTAAAAACGATGGTGTGTGGGCAACGTCATTTTAATGATGACGATGGGAAAACTTTGTTTTTTAGACATGCTGAAAAATAAAGTTTTCTTTCATGATGAAAAATGATTGTGTGTACGCGGCATTAAAGCTTTTAGTAGGAAGATACAAACTTTTTTTTTATATGTGTGTGTGTATATATATATATATATATATATATATATATATATATATATATATATATATATATGTATATATGTGTATATGTGTGTGTATATACATATATATATATATATATACACAGGGCGGGAACGTGGGGGAACGCAGTTTCGCCACCTCCAGAACTAAATGTAAAAATAAGGGGTGCTGTGGTGTGTTGGAGGGTCTATTGATGCTGGCTGCTGGAAAATCTATTGTTACTGAAGGGGATCTATTTTTGGGAAGGAAGGGAGTCTATTGTTGCTAGGGAGTTCGTTCTTTTGCTCGTGAGGGGTCTATTGTTGCTGGGGCGGGTCTTAAGTTGCTGGGTGGTCAGTCGTTGCTGGGAGGGATGTACTGTTGAGGGAGGGGGTCTTTGTTGCTGGCTGCTGAAGGGTCTATTGATGTCTGCTGGGAAATCTATTGTTACTGAAGGGGATCTATTTTTGGGAAGGAAGGGAGTCTATTGTTGCTAGGGAGTTCTTTCTTTTGCTTGTGAGGGGTCTATTGTTGCTGGGGCGGGTCTTATGTTGCTGGGAGGTCGGTTGTTGCTGGGAGAGTTGTACCGTTGAGGGAGGGGTCTATTGATGCTGGCTACTGAGGAATCTATTGTTGCTGGGGAGGATCTATCGTTTCGGGTGGGGGACCTATTGTTCTGGGGGATGGTCTTTTGTTGCAGGGGTAAGAAGGTAAGAAAGCTGCCGCTCCAGGTGAGCTCACTAGGGTAATTGATGTCCACTCAGAAGCAGATGGGTGCTGGCAATGCACTGGATGTGCAAAAAACGACAAGGATATGGACATATCCTTGTCGTTTTTTGCACTCTTTTGTTGCAGGGAGTGAATCGTTGCTGGGAGGGATCTACTGTTGAAGGAAGGGTCTAATATTGCTGGCTGCTGATGGGTCTATTGATGCTGGCTGTTGGTAGTACATTGTTGCTGGGGAAAATCTATTGTCCCTGGGATGTCCAACGTTGCTAGATCTATTTTAACCCCCCTGGCGGTATTCCCGAGTCTGACTCGGGGTTAGATTTTTGTGCTAGGATCGGTAACCCTGAGTCAGACTCGGGCTTGCCTCGCTGGATCCACAGGCATTGTTTACTTACCTTGTTCCTGGATCCAGCGATGCCACCGCGCTGTGTGAGCGAGCGGTACCTCGCTCGATTCACACAGCGTCCTCCTGTGCCGCCGATCTCCGTTCCCTGCGACGTTACGACGCACGGGAGCGGAGAACGGCGCCAAATTAAAAAAAGTAAACAAACACATTACATACAGTATACTGTAATCTTACAGATTACAGTACTGTATGTAAAAAATACACACACCCCCTTGTCCCTAGTGGTCTGCCCAGTGTCCTACATGCTCTTTTATATAATAAAAACTGTTCTTTCTGCCTGCAAACTGTAGATTGTCCATAGCAACCAAAAGTGTCTTTTTATGTCAAAAATGGTTTTAGAGCAGATAGAAAACAGCGATAATAAATTATAATCACTTGCAGAATTGTGCGATAGCGATTTGTGGGGAAATTCGTCATAAAAAAATAAAAATAATGACAGCGACAATTCTGCAACTGAGCAAATTTCAGTGATTTTGAGTTGATTACATTATTGAATAATTTTTATTAGAATTATATTATTATTTGTTATAATTATTTATAGTTATTTATTATATTATAATTTATAATTTTGTTTTTAAAAAAATGTCATACCCGGGATGTCTACTAGACTCTTGTTTGGTCAGATTTAAGTGAGTTATTCCTAAAAATCACAGGCCTACAGTACAAATCACCAAATTTCCTTGCAAATAATGGTACCGCTTTCAGCACCTTTTTTCTGAAAGAATCATACCGCCAGGGAGGTTAAGGCCTTTCTTGTTATCATTAACAAAATCCATACAAAATACTTAGCACCAGAAAATGATACTTGGCTCTGTTTTCTCTAAAGGGGGTGGTACTGGGAGGTGGGTAAGGGGGGGAACCAAGGAAAGGTGCTCGGAGGTGGGTAGGGGGTGGAGTCAAGAAAGGAGGAGTTCCTGCACCTATTCTCTGTGAAAAAAAGCCCTGGTGATAATAAATGCCAAAATCCCTTTTACAGCATGGTAACGCAGCTTAAAATGGACTGCGTTTTACTGTAGCGCCAATCACTTTGAATAGCATCCCAACATGCATTGCTGATGCCATTGAATATGTGTGTTTTTGAGCAGAAAAACATACGAATGTGAACCAGTTTGGTGTGCTGTGTGAGAAAAAATTATGCAGGTTTGAGTAATGTAATATTGTTTATTGGCTAAGATAACTTTTTTGTATAATTTGTTAGAACCTGCATTCTGGTGGGTTGCTGCGATGCAAAATACCGCACTTTAAAGCATGTGCAGTAACATAGGACAACACAGCATAACTGTACGAATGGGCCCCTTGGGTAACATCTCTTGTGCGATTTTAATTTTATATTCCTGAGAGATCTACCTACTGGCTGGCAGTCATAACCTTCTTAGCAGTATAATGGTAGTACAGGTGAGATGACGGTCAACAAATGCTTGATAATAATTATAAGAAAATACTGCTAAAGTAAAATGACAGTAGATTTATTACTATAAATATTTAAATTATTTTGCAGATGAGTAATGTATTTTTTTTATTGGCTAAGATTACTTTTTTGTTTAATTAAAAAAAAAAAAATTATTAGGAATATAGTTATTTTTAAATATATAGTTGAGTTTGTGCATCATCATTATAATTTACAAAACAACTAGTATTAGCCTCGATGATGCATTATTTTAATTGCATCCACGTCTTGCATTGTTAAACTGCATTTATGTAACTTCAACATAATTTGGTTAACATTAGTACGTATGCATTTTTAATGAAGGTTATAAAATAGAACAATTATCTTTTTATGTAAGCTTTGCTTCAGTCGAGGAGGGATAAAAAGGCTTTGGTACCCAAATGGATTAATTTGTTCTTGCTTTAATGTCATGCACTACATGTAAATAATAGCTGGATTGTGCAAAGGCTGAGCCATATGGCTGTGTACATATAAAAAAAGTGGGTTTAATTAAAAAGTA
This sequence comes from Rana temporaria, assembly GCF_905171775.1. Taxonomy (NCBI): domain Eukaryota; kingdom Metazoa; phylum Chordata; class Amphibia; order Anura; family Ranidae; genus Rana; species Rana temporaria. Next base: position 324,005,083 of record NC_053493.1, read on the forward strand.
TGTAAACTAACTGAAGAAATCGTATTTACGGTATTGGAAGTAGAGCGGAGAACTTCAATAGACAGGCAGATTGGTTTAGCAGGATAGTGCCTATAGAAGGGGCCTCTAGAAAACAATGCACTTTAATCAGCAGTTTATAAAGGGTGTAACTGTTTATTAAAAGACATTATTCGGGACAATCTCTGCCTTAATAGTAAAGTACACTGTATCTTTACTGAGCACATAGCTATTTATTTTTACAGTTTTTACCTGAAAACCCAACTGAACTTTTAAATTATGCCCGATAAAATTCCAGATGCATCAAAATTAAATTTTCTTTAGAAAGCAGCCTGGGTAAAAAGTGTAAATATGTCAAAAGTAAGTGGGGGTAAAAGCCCAATTATTTTTTCCCCAAAATCAGTCACACTAGCACACCTAAAGAACTGACCATGCTGAGCTCTAATGCCTAGTGTGATCAGTTTTTAATAGAAAAGCAGAAGGCCTGGCAGGAACACCAGGTATTTCACACAAAAGAAACAATATAAGGAGAACAGAGGGCCAGATTCACAGAAGAGATACGACGGCGTATCTCCTGATACGCCGTCGTATCTCTGTGTTACGGCCGTCCTAACTATGCGACTGATTCATAGAATCAGTTACGCATAGCTAGCCCTAGGATCCGACAGGTGTAATTGAATTACACTGTCGGATCTTAAGGATGCAATTCTAGGCCGGCCGCTAGGTGGCGAGGCCATTGCGGTCGGCGTAGAATATGCAAATGACTAGTTACGGCGATTCCCGAACGTCCGCGCTGCCCGTCGATCTAACTTTACGTTGTTTCCGTCGAGTTACGCCGCGTAAAATTAGGGCTGAGCCTTAGTTGTTCTAAGCCATGTTAAGTATGGCAGTCGTTCCCGCGTCGAAATTTAAAAAACTACGTAGTTTGCGTAAGTCGTCCGTGAATGGCGCTGGACGCCATTTACGTTAACGTCTAAACAAATGACGTCTGTGCGACGTCATTTAGCGCAATGCACGCCGGGTAATTTACCCGACGGAGCATGCGCAGTACGTTCAGCGCGGGAACGCGCCTAATTTAAATGGTGCCCGCCCCATTTGAATTGGGCGGGCTTGCGCCGAGCGCATTTACGTTACACCGCCGCAAGTTTACAGGTAAGAGTTTTGAGAACCAGGCACTTACGTTGTAAACCTGCGGCGGTGTAACGTAAATCAGATATGTTACGCTGCCGTGGAGCAACGTAATTGTATCTGAATCTGGCCCAGGATACTTTTTCATACATGTATATGGTACAGCAGGAACATATCAGAAATATGAAATGTTGGGTTTACATTTTATTTAGGTTTCCCTTACCTGGTGAAGTCAGTTATATTTATTGTGAAAGTAAAGAATCAGCGGCAACATTTTTAAATAAAATATACAGTGAAATAATATTCAGTGCTACTCTATAATATACCCTAATATAATATACCCTAATATAAATGTGCGCAGCTGCTAAACATTCTTAGTGATACACCACACTAGTTGCAAATGATTATAATAAATTAATGTAGCGCTATGTATATCAAATTGAATTAAATACAGGTGCAAATATATAATATTAAGAAATCATATACATAAATAATGTATAGTCCATTAGATGAAAAAAATAATGTATAGTCCATTAGATGAAAAAACTCTAAAAACCTCCACAGTGGCTTCGCCGTGTACACACTCACAGGGCCTGGCTGAATGTCACACTATCGGCTCCTCCCTTCTAGACACGTATCGGCCAATCACAGGCCTTCCTCAGTAGATGGGAGTTATATTCGCCTGTGTCCTCTGATCCAGGTCTTTTGCTGATGCCAAAAAGGGCCAGCTACTGGATTATCACACGACTGAGGTTTAAGAAAAATGAAAACAGGGATTTATAAAGGTTTATTTTTTTAAATCCAGCAATCAGAAAGAAGGGAATGGGAGAAATGGTATGTAGGGAGGGTTACTTTAATCCTGAATTCAGGCTTTAAAAGGGTGTATTCACTCTTTCACGTATACTATTCACGTATATGTATAATACTACAGATTAGGGTTGTCCCGATACGACTTTTTCAAAAACTTGCTGATACCGTTTACTGATCCTTTTTTTAATGTCATGTGACAGTGGCAGAATTTCAATTTTTTTTACAATTTTTTTTTAAGTGATTTTTTTTTTGTTTTTTTGTTTTTTAGGGGGGGGGGAGTGGATTGTCAGTGTGTTTTTTTTTTAATTTACATTTTATTTTTATTTATTATTTATTTATTTATTGCAATTTTATTAATTTTTTTAATCAGCCCTGTTGGGGGTCTTTGGAGAAATATCAGGGGTCTTAACAGACCCCTGACATCTCCCCTTCATCCTGACAAATTGAGGGGGAAGAGCAGCACGGACGGGGGGAGAAGACTGCACGGACGGGGGGAGAAGACTGTACGGACGGGGGGAGAAGACTGCACGGACGGGGGGAGAAGACTGCACGGACGGGGGGAGAGAGGACTGCACGGATGGGGGAGAGAGGACTGCACAGATGGGGGGAGAAGACTGGATGGACGGGGGGAGTGAGGACTGCACGGACGGGGGGAGTGTGAGGACTGCACGGACGGGGGGAGAAGACTGCACGGACGGGGGAGAAGACTGCACGGACGGGGGGAGAAGATGGCACGGGGGAAAAGACAGCAGTGGTAAAGACAACACGGGGAAAAGACAACACAGGGGAAAAGACAACACAGGGAAAAGACAGCACGGAGCACGGGGGAAAGACACCACGGGGGGAGAAGACTTGCAACTCCCCTGCCTTCCCAGGTATCGGGTGAGGCATCGGAGCATTTTCCGAAATGCTCGGTATCGGTACCGAGACTAGTATCGGTATCGGGACATCTCTACTACAGATGCATGTGAAATCTTGTTGAAGTCATGTCACACCTGAGCGTTTTCAGATCATAAAACGCCTGAAAACGTCCCAAAAAGCAAAATTCATTCCAATGGCACCTGTTCACATCTGAGCGTTTTGTCACCTGAAGCAAAATGCTTGAAAAACTCCTTAAGCTCAAAAAGAACATGAGCTTCTTTGGGGTAAATTACAGGCGTTTTCCTGCTGGTGGCCTTTACAAAATCGTAGCAAAAACACTAAGAAAAACTACTTTGAAAAGCTCAGGTGTGAATGCAGCCTCAGTGTGAAAGGTCTGAAAGCCTTGCCTTTCAGTCAGTAAATGTGAAAATACTTTTTATCAGTGTTTCGGATGCTGCGATGGACTGGATACCTGGTTTTGACAGGTACCTGTTCTTACCTCTGGTCGGATAGCATAAGCAATCCACCGAAAGTTCTGCTTCCCCCCATCTATAAACTCCAGGGACACGTCACAGGTCCCCAAAGGCATGCACAGTGGGCAGCTGGCTGTGAAGCCACAAGGCTTCACAGCCGACTGCCCACAGTAAACATGCCAATGTCGTGTACCCAAAGACCGGCAAAGAGCCGGTTCGGGTGAGCCCAGCATTGGACCTCTGGACAGGTAAGTGTCCTTTTATTAAAAGTCAACAGCTACAGTATTTACCTTCAAACAGGGAAGAGAACTACTTTGAGGTTACATCAAGCATAGAAAGATTAAATAAATAACCCCTTATTCCCTCCTCAGTCCCAATTATAACCACATCTAGAGTGTTCAAAGTAAACAAACAAATACATATGTAATCTACTATCAAAAAATAATTCCTGCTTCAGAAGAGAAATACGCACACATCTTAGAAAAAAATAGGAATTCTGAAAAAGAAAAGGGACACACATACAAAATCATCAAAAATATACGGCCTTGTACTCACGGCAGGACATGTCCGATGAAAACGGTCTGCAGACCGTTTCCATCGGACATGTCTGGCCGGGGACTGCCCGGGGACTTCTGTTCGATGGCTATACACACCATCGAACAGAAGCCCGCGCGTAAACATTACGCGGGGCGTGTCCGCGGTGTCGCCGCGTCGATGACGCGGTGTCGCCGCGACAATGACGCGGCGACGTGGGCGGGCCGCCTTAAATATGCTTCCACGCATGCGTCGAAGTCATTCGACGCATGCGAGGGATGCGGGCGGCAGGACATGTACGGTAGGTCTGTACAGACGACCGTACATGTCCGGGCGGACAGGTTTCCAGCGGACTGTTTTAAAACAAGTCCGGGAAACAGTTGTCCGCTGGAAACCTGTCCGATCCGTCCCAAAATGGTCCGCTCGGGCCAACACACGGCCAAACATGTCTGCTGAAACTGGTCTGCGGACCAGTTTCAGCAGACATGTTTGGTCGTGAGTACGGGGCCTACTAGTTACTGGCAAGGGAGTCAATCTATATAAGGGCTGTTCAGCATTTGCCTTTATTGTCCCTTCTCAGAGTCATAACTGGGATGGAACTTTAAAAACACGTGTTTGTAGGATGACATAGTACAGTATATTCTTCTTGGTGTATTCAGGGTAAAGATTCCCATTCTTAAAGCACAAAGGGACAGGGAACAATGTTTCAATATACACAATGCATGTAACATAGAAAACATCTTTTATTACTCAATTTGCTTTATTCTTGTATAAAAGACAATGGCACAGCACAATAGGTACAAAAGAAAGAGTGTTTTGAAACATGCAGTAATTATCTCATGAGAAAACATGAAATTTCCTTAACCCTAAAGCAAAGAAATAGGTTGCTTTTTTGCATAATAGATGGAAAATGAACAAGAAAAAAGCAGTACTGATGAGAAAATTAGAAAAAAAGCTGTGTATTGCTATGATTTTGAGTTTAACCCATTTTCTTTATTTCCTGTACTAAAGTAACAACAGGAGAAATCCCTCTAACATTTGGGTAAATTGCCCATTAGAAACATGTTAGGTCCCTTTCATGCGGGCATTCTGATCAGGTCCACACCTGTCTGTTCTTCAGGCAGACCTGATCAGAAGCTCCATGCAGCTCTATGGATAGGTGGGTGTAAATGGACTTGTGTCCATTTACACCCACCTACCTCTGAGCAGTGTTGTCCGTATTTTTACAGACAGTTCATAAAAAACGGGCACTTATTTCCCCCATTTGTAAATGTCCGTGGTTGAGGGAATCTGCCAGTAAAAATGGCCGAGATCGGTTTGGCTTGGAACTGCACATGGAGATTGGAGGCAGGGGGTGATTGGAGGCAGGGGGTGATGGTGGCTGCGGTGGCATCGCAGAGGGGGATGGAGGCAGGGGGAGATTGGAAGCAGGGGGTGTTAGTGGCAGGGGGTGATTGGAGGCAGGGGGTGTTGGTGGCACCGCAGAGGGGGATGGTGGCACTGCAGAGGGTGGGGGATGGAGACAGGGGTTGTTGGTGGCACCGCAGAGGGGGAGGGAGGCAGGGGATGATGGAGGCAGGGGATGATGGAGGCAGGGGACGATGGAGGCAGGGGGTGATTGGAGGCAGGGGGCCTGAGGGATATTGGAGGCAGAGGGAAATTGGAGGCAGGGGGAGATTGTGGCACCGCAAAGGGGGGTGAAGGCAGGGGTATTGGTGGCAGAGGGGGATGGAGGCAAGGGGGGATTTGACTAAATAATTTGCCCTTATTATATCGAAAATAACAAATATATGTTTTTTTTTACCTTAATATCTACCTTAAAGCGGAGGTTCACCGGTAAAATCCTGTTTTTACCCTTAGATGGATGCTCATTTAGTCTAGGGGAATCGGCTAGTTGTTTTAAAATCCGAGCATTACTTACCGTTGTAGAGGGCGATCTTATCCGCCACTTCCGGGTATGGGTCTTTGGGACTGGGCGTTCCTTCTTGATTGACAGTCTTCCAACAGGCTTCTGAAAGGCTTCCGACGGTCGCATCCATCGCGTCACGATTTTCCGAAAGTAGCCGAACGTCGGTGCGCAGGCGCAGTATAGAGCCGCACCGACGTTCGGCTTCTTTCGGCTACTCGTGACGCGATGGATGCGACCGTCGGAAGCCTTTCGTAAGCCTGTCGGAAGACTGTCAATCAAGAAGGAACACCCAGTCCCGAAGACCCATACCCGGAAGTGGCGGAGAAGATCGCCCTCTACAACGGTAAGTAATGCTCGGATTTTAAAACAACTAGCCGATTCCCCTAGACTAAATGAGCATCCATCTAAGGTTAAAAGAGCAAAAAACATCATTTATCAGTGAACTCCCGCTTTAAATGACATTGCTATTTGCCTAGCATACTTGTTTGTAGCCTAAATACTGAAATTTGCACCTACAAATGTAATTTAGTAACTTTTGTGAAATGCCAGTAAAAATGTGGCTGCGCCAGTAAATTTCCGATGTCCTGCCAGTAAATTTCAATTTGGTAGGTTGGCAACATTGCCTCTGAGTCCACTCAGGTCCGCAAAAAAAAAATGGAAAAGGCATGTTCCTTTTCTGCTTTTCTGGACCTAAACCAGAGGTAGCCTGATGTAACCAGACACAAGCCCATTTATCGACTTATCTGACTGCCCATAGAGCCATCACTTGTTCACCCGTGTCCGCTGTGTAAATGTGGGCACACACTGAATAGGCAATCAGTGACATCTATTCTTAGATTCAGCAGAGGGTCTGCTCACTTATCCACTGCTGAATGGAACAGAGTGGCTCTGTGTGAAAGAACCCTTACTAGAACAGGTTACTGTATGTCTACTCTGACCATATATCACATCCAGATATCAAGTTCATATATATGTGAAAAATGACCATGAATCCATAAATAAAGTGTATATGACACAACAAGTGTAAATAAAGTGCAATAAAGAGCAACAATTCATAAATAAAGTGCAGTCAATAGGAATGTCTCATTAAAAGTGCTCCATGCTTTTATGATTCTCAATCAGTGCAAACTGTTTCAGGGTACTGTGCTTTTGCCGTTCCTCCACTCCTTCATTCTCTTTCACCATGTGAGTAACCTCCGCCCCCACACTACTCACTCACCAGATTAAACCCGGACAAGTCTGATCATTGGAGGAGAGCAGGCTGAGATCCCAGCATAGCTAAATAACTGACCATGGTGTGTTCTCCTGCTTAGTGTGGTCAATTTTTAATAGGAAAACAAGGAGACTAGCAGGAACACCAGGGGTTTCACACAAAGGAAGCAATACAAAGAGAACAGGATACTTTCTCATACAAGTACATTAGCCACATATCAGGAATAAGACATGTTGGGGTAACACATGCTTTAATGATATTTGTAATACAAAAGATAGCATGGTAATATCCTAGTAACTAAACAGACTGGGGTCCAAAAGCAA